>NW_027442831.1:0-75762 GCF_048569485.1 Anomaloglossus baeobatrachus
AGGCATTTCGCGCATACATGAAATGAACACATTTTTCTCCAAAACTATAACAGATGCAAGCTTGTCCTGTTTGGTGGAGATGATATTTAATAAAATAAGTAGAAATCCACTAAAAGTTTTGTTTGGTTATCTTGCAATCCCGAGATAATCGTCTCCATGCTCCAAATCCATTTTAAAGCCATTTTTAAGGCATTTCGCGCATACATGAAATGAACACATTTTTCTCCAAAACTATAACAGATGCAAGCTTGTCCTGTTTGGTGGAGATGATATTTAATAAAATAAGTAGAAATCCACTAAAAGTTTTGTTTGGTTATCTTGCAATCCCGAGATAATCGTCTCCATGCTCCAAATCCATTTTAAAGCCATTTTTAAGGCATTTCGCGCATACATGAAATGAACACATTTTTCTCCAAAACTATAACAGATGCAAGCTTGTCCTGTTTGGTGGAGATGATATTTAATAAAATAAGTAGAAATCCACTAAAAGTTTTGTTTGGTTATCTTGCAATCCCGAGATAATCGTCTCCATGCTCCAAATCCATTTTAAAGCCATTTTTAAGGCATTTCGCGCATACATGAAATGAACACATTTTTCTCCAAAACTATAACAGATGCAAGCTTGTCCTGTTTGGTGGAGATGATATTTAATAAAATAAGTAGAAATCCACTAAAAGTTTTGTTTGGTTATCTTGCAATCCCGAGATAATCGTCTCCATGCTCCAAATCCATTTTAAAGCCATTTTTAAGGCATTTCGCGCATACATGAAATGAACACATTTTTCTCCAAAACTATAACAGATGCAAGCTTGTCCTGTTTGGTGGAGATGATATTTAATAAAATAAGTAGAAATCCACTAAAAGTTTTGTTTGGTTATCTTGCAATCCCGAGATAATCGTCTCCATGCTCCAAATCCATTTTAAAGCCATTTTTAAGGCATTTCGCGCATACATGAAATGAACACATTTTTCTCCAAAACTATAACAGATGCAAGCTTGTCCTGTTTGGTGGAGATGATATTTAATAAAATAAGTAGAAATCCACTAAAAGTTTTGTTTGGTTATCTTGCAATCCCGAGATAATCGTCTCCATGCTCCAAATCCATTTTAAAGCCATTTTTAAGGCATTTCGCGCATACATGAAATGAACACATTTTTCTCCAAAACTATAACAGATGCAAGCTTGTCCTGTTTGGTGGAGATGATATTTAATAAAATAAGTAGAAATCCACTAAAAGTTTTGTTTGGTTATCTTGCAATCCCGAGATAATCGTCTCCATGCTCCAAATCCATTTTAAAGCCATTTTTAAGGCATTTCGCGCATACATGAAATGAACACATTTTTCTCCAAAACTATAACAGATGCAAGCTTGTCCTGTTTGGTGGAGATGATATTTAATAAAATAAGTAGAAATCCACTAAAAGTTTTGTTTGGTTATCTTGCAATCCCGAGATAATCGTCTCCATGCTCCAAATCCATTTTAAAGCCATTTTTAAGGCATTTCGCGCATACATGAAATGAACACATTTTTCTCCAAAACTATAACAGATGCAAGCTTGTCCTGTTTGGTGGAGATGATATTTAATAAAATAAGTAGAAATCCACTAAAAGTTTTGTTTGGTTATCTTGCAATCCCGAGATAATCGTCTCCATGCTCCAAATCCATTTTAAAGCCATTTTTAAGGCATTTCGCGCATACATGAAATGAACACATTTTTCTCCAAAACTATAACAGATGCAAGCTTGTCCTGTTTGGTGGAGATGATATTTAATAAAATAAGTAGAAATCCACTAAAAGTTTTGTTTGGTTATCTTGCAATCCCGAGATAATCGTCTCCATGCTCCAAATCCATTTTAAAGCCATTTTTAAGGCATTTCGCGCATACATGAAATGAACACATTTTTCTCCAAAACTATAACAGATGCAAGCTTGTCCTGTTTGGTGGAGATGATATTTAATAAAATAAGTAGAAATCCACTAAAAGTTTTGTTTGGTTATCTTGCAATCCCGAGATAATCGTCTCCATGCTCCAAATCCATTTTAAAGCCATTTTTAAGGCATTTCGCGCATACATGAAATGAACACATTTTTCTCCAAAACTATAACAGATGCAAGCTTGTCCTGTTTGGTGGAGATGATATTTAATAAAATAAGTAGAAATCCACTAAAAGTTTTGTTTGGTTATCTTGCAATCCCGAGATAATCGTCTCCATGCTCCAAATCCATTTTAAAGCCATTTTTAAGGCATTTCGCGCATACATGAAATGAACACATTTTTCTCCAAAACTATAACAGATGCAAGCTTGTCCTGTTTGGTGGAGATGATATTTAATAAAATAAGTAGAAATCCACTAAAAGTTTTGTTTGGTTATCTTGCAATCCCGAGATAATCGTCTCCATGCTCCAAATCCATTTTAAAGCCATTTTTAAGGCATTTCGCGCATACATGAAATGAACACATTTTTCTCCAAAACTATAACAGATGCAAGCTTGTCCTGTTTGGTGGAGATGATATTTAATAAAATAAGTAGAAATCCACTAAAAGTTTTGTTTGGTTATCTTGCAATCCCGAGATAATCGTCTCCATGCTCCAAATCCATTTTAAAGCCATTTTTAAGGCATTTCGCGCATACATGAAATGAACACATTTTTCTCCAAAACTATAACAGATGCAAGCTTGTCCTGTTTGGTGGAGATGATATTTAATAAAATAAGTAGAAATCCACTAAAAGTTTTGTTTGGTTATCTTGCAATCCCGAGATAATCGTCTCCATGCTCCAAATCCATTTTAAAGCCATTTTTAAGGCATTTCGCGCATACATGAAATGAACACATTTTTCTCCAAAACTATAACAGATGCAAGCTTGTCCTGTTTGGTGGAGATGATATTTAATAAAATAAGTAGAAATCCACTAAAAGTTTTGTTTGGTTATCTTGCAATCCCGAGATAATCGTCTCCATGCTCCAAATCCATTTTAAAGCCATTTTTAAGGCATTTCGCGCATACATGAAATGAACACATTTTTCTCCAAAACTATAACAGATGCAAGCTTGTCCTGTTTGGTGGAGATGATATTTAATAAAATAAGTAGAAATCCACTAAAAGTTTTGTTTGGTTATCTTGCAATCCCGAGATAATCGTCTCCATGCTCCAAATCCATTTTAAAGCCATTTTTAAGGCATTTCGCGCATACATGAAATGAACACATTTTTCTCCAAAACTATAACAGATGCAAGCTTGTCCTGTTTGGTGGAGATGATATTTAATAAAATAAGTAGAAATCCACTAAAAGTTTTGTTTGGTTATCTTGCAATCCCGAGATAATCGTCTCCATGCTCCAAATCCATTTTAAAGCCATTTTTAAGGCATTTCGCGCATACATGAAATGAACACATTTTTCTCCAAAACTATAACAGATGCAAGCTTGTCCTGTTTGGTGGAGATGATATTTAATAAAATAAGTAGAAATCCACTAAAAGTTTTGTTTGGTTATCTTGCAATCCCGAGATAATCGTCTCCATGCTCCAAATCCATTTTAAAGCCATTTTTAAGGCATTTCGCGCATACATGAAATGAACACATTTTTCTCCAAAACTATAACAGATGCAAGCTTGTCCTGTTTGGTGGAGATGATATTTAATAAAATAAGTAGAAATCCACTAAAAGTTTTGTTTGGTTATCTTGCAATCCCGAGATAATCGTCTCCATGCTCCAAATCCATTTTAAAGCCATTTTTAAGGCATTTCGCGCATACATGAAATGAACACATTTTTCTCCAAAACTATAACAGATGCAAGCTTGTCCTGTTTGGTGGAGATGATATTTAATAAAATAAGTAGAAATCCACTAAAAGTTTTGTTTGGTTATCTTGCAATCCCGAGATAATCGTCTCCATGCTCCAAATCCATTTTAAAGCCATTTTTAAGGCATTTCGCGCATACATGAAATGAACACATTTTTCTCCAAAACTATAACAGATGCAAGCTTGTCCTGTTTGGTGGAGATGATATTTAATAAAATAAGTAGAAATCCACTAAAAGTTTTGTTTGGTTATCTTGCAATCCCGAGATAATCGTCTCCATGCTCCAAATCCATTTTAAAGCCATTTTTAAGGCATTTCGCGCATACATGAAATGAACACATTTTTCTCCAAAACTATAACAGATGCAAGCTTGTCCTGTTTGGTGGAGATGATATTTAATAAAATAAGTAGAAATCCACTAAAAGTTTTGTTTGGTTATCTTGCAATCCCGAGATAATCGTCTCCATGCTCCAAATCCATTTTAAAGCCATTTTTAAGGCATTTCGCGCATACATGAAATGAACACATTTTTCTCCAAAACTATAACAGATGCAAGCTTGTCCTGTTTGGTGGAGATGATATTTAATAAAATAAGTAGAAATCCACTAAAAGTTTTGTTTGGTTATCTTGCAATCCCGAGATAATCGTCTCCATGCTCCAAATCCATTTTAAAGCCATTTTTAAGGCATTTCGCGCATACATGAAATGAACACATTTTTCTCCAAAACTATAACAGATGCAAGCTTGTCCTGTTTGGTGGAGATGATATTTAATAAAATAAGTAGAAATCCACTAAAAGTTTTGTTTGGTTATCTTGCAATCCCGAGATAATCGTCTCCATGCTCCAAATCCATTTTAAAGCCATTTTTAAGGCATTTCGCGCATACATGAAATGAACACATTTTTCTCCAAAACTATAACAGATGCAAGCTTGTCCTGTTTGGTGGAGATGATATTTAATAAAATAAGTAGAAATCCACTAAAAGTTTTGTTTGGTTATCTTGCAATCCCGAGATAATCGTCTCCATGCTCCAAATCCATTTTAAAGCCATTTTTAAGGCATTTCGCGCATACATGAAATGAACACATTTTTCTCCAAAACTATAACAGATGCAAGCTTGTCCTGTTTGGTGGAGATGATATTTAATAAAATAAGTAGAAATCCACTAAAAGTTTTGTTTGGTTATCTTGCAATCCCGAGATAATCGTCTCCATGCTCCAAATCCATTTTAAAGCCATTTTTAAGGCATTTCGCGCATACATGAAATGAACACATTTTTCTCCAAAACTATAACAGATGCAAGCTTGTCCTGTTTGGTGGAGATGATATTTAATAAAATAAGTAGAAATCCACTAAAAGTTTTGTTTGGTTATCTTGCAATCCCGAGATAATCGTCTCCATGCTCCAAATCCATTTTAAAGCCATTTTTAAGGCATTTCGCGCATACATGAAATGAACACATTTTTCTCCAAAACTATAACAGATGCAAGCTTGTCCTGTTTGGTGGAGATGATATTTAATAAAATAAGTAGAAATCCACTAAAAGTTTTGTTTGGTTATCTTGCAATCCCGAGATAATCGTCTCCATGCTCCAAATCCATTTTAAAGCCATTTTTAAGGCATTTCGCGCATACATGAAATGAACACATTTTTCTCCAAAACTATAACAGATGCAAGCTTGTCCTGTTTGGTGGAGATGATATTTAATAAAATAAGTAGAAATCCACTAAAAGTTTTGTTTGGTTATCTTGCAATCCCGAGATAATCGTCTCCATGCTCCAAATCCATTTTAAAGCCATTTTTAAGGCATTTCGCGCATACATGAAATGAACACATTTTTCTCCAAAACTATAACAGATGCAAGCTTGTCCTGTTTGGTGGAGATGATATTTAATAAAATAAGTAGAAATCCACTAAAAGTTTTGTTTGGTTATCTTGCAATCCCGAGATAATCGTCTCCATGCTCCAAATCCATTTTAAAGCCATTTTTAAGGCATTTCGCGCATACATGAAATGAACACATTTTTCTCCAAAACTATAACAGATGCAAGCTTGTCCTGTTTGGTGGAGATGATATTTAATAAAATAAGTAGAAATCCACTAAAAGTTTTGTTTGGTTATCTTGCAATCCCGAGATAATCGTCTCCATGCTCCAAATCCATTTTAAAGCCATTTTTAAGGCATTTCGCGCATACATGAAATGAACACATTTTTCTCCAAAACTATAACAGATGCAAGCTTGTCCTGTTTGGTGGAGATGATATTTAATAAAATAAGTAGAAATCCACTAAAAGTTTTGTTTGGTTATCTTGCAATCCCGAGATAATCGTCTCCATGCTCCAAATCCATTTTAAAGCCATTTTTAAGGCATTTCGCGCATACATGAAATGAACACATTTTTCTCCAAAACTATAACAGATGCAAGCTTGTCCTGTTTGGTGGAGATGATATTTAATAAAATAAGTAGAAATCCACTAAAAGTTTTGTTTGGTTATCTTGCAATCCCGAGATAATCGTCTCCATGCTCCAAATCCATTTTAAAGCCATTTTTAAGGCATTTCGCGCATACATGAAATGAACACATTTTTCTCCAAAACTATAACAGATGCAAGCTTGTCCTGTTTGGTGGAGATGATATTTAATAAAATAAGTAGAAATCCACTAAAAGTTTTGTTTGGTTATCTTGCAATCCCGAGATAATCGTCTCCATGCTCCAAATCCATTTTAAAGCCATTTTTAAGGCATTTCGCGCATACATGAAATGAACACATTTTTCTCCAAAACTATAACAGATGCAAGCTTGTCCTGTTTGGTGGAGATGATATTTAATAAAATAAGTAGAAATCCACTAAAAGTTTTGTTTGGTTATCTTGCAATCCCGAGATAATCGTCTCCATGCTCCAAATCCATTTTAAAGCCATTTTTAAGGCATTTCGCGCATACATGAAATGAACACATTTTTCTCCAAAACTATAACAGATGCAAGCTTGTCCTGTTTGGTGGAGATGATATTTAATAAAATAAGTAGAAATCCACTAAAAGTTTTGTTTGGTTATCTTGCAATCCCGAGATAATCGTCTCCATGCTCCAAATCCATTTTAAAGCCATTTTTAAGGCATTTCGCGCATACATGAAATGAACACATTTTTCTCCAAAACTATAACAGATGCAAGCTTGTCCTGTTTGGTGGAGATGATATTTAATAAAATAAGTAGAAATCCACTAAAAGTTTTGTTTGGTTATCTTGCAATCCCGAGATAATCGTCTCCATGCTCCAAATCCATTTTAAAGCCATTTTTAAGGCATTTCGCGCATACATGAAATGAACACATTTTTCTCCAAAACTATAACAGATGCAAGCTTGTCCTGTTTGGTGGAGATGATATTTAATAAAATAAGTAGAAATCCACTAAAAGTTTTGTTTGGTTATCTTGCAATCCCGAGATAATCGTCTCCATGCTCCAAATCCATTTTAAAGCCATTTTTAAGGCATTTCGCGCATACATGAAATGAACACATTTTTCTCCAAAACTATAACAGATGCAAGCTTGTCCTGTTTGGTGGAGATGATATTTAATAAAATAAGTAGAAATCCACTAAAAGTTTTGTTTGGTTATCTTGCAATCCCGAGATAATCGTCTCCATGCTCCAAATCCATTTTAAAGCCATTTTTAAGGCATTTCGCGCATACATGAAATGAACACATTTTTCTCCAAAACTATAACAGATGCAAGCTTGTCCTGTTTGGTGGAGATGATATTTAATAAAATAAGTAGAAATCCACTAAAAGTTTTGTTTGGTTATCTTGCAATCCCGAGATAATCGTCTCCATGCTCCAAATCCATTTTAAAGCCATTTTTAAGGCATTTCGCGCATACATGAAATGAACACATTTTTCTCCAAAACTATAACAGATGCAAGCTTGTCCTGTTTGGTGGAGATGATATTTAATAAAATAAGTAGAAATCCACTAAAAGTTTTGTTTGGTTATCTTGCAATCCCGAGATAATCGTCTCCATGCTCCAAATCCATTTTAAAGCCATTTTTAAGGCATTTCGCGCATACATGAAATGAACACATTTTTCTCCAAAACTATAACAGATGCAAGCTTGTCCTGTTTGGTGGAGATGATATTTAATAAAATAAGTAGAAATCCACTAAAAGTTTTGTTTGGTTATCTTGCAATCCCGAGATAATCGTCTCCATGCTCCAAATCCATTTTAAAGCCATTTTTAAGGCATTTCGCGCATACATGAAATGAACACATTTTTCTCCAAAACTATAACAGATGCAAGCTTGTCCTGTTTGGTGGAGATGATATTTAATAAAATAAGTAGAAATCCACTAAAAGTTTTGTTTGGTTATCTTGCAATCCCGAGATAATCGTCTCCATGCTCCAAATCCATTTTAAAGCCATTTTTAAGGCATTTCGCGCATACATGAAATGAACACATTTTTCTCCAAAACTATAACAGATGCAAGCTTGTCCTGTTTGGTGGAGATGATATTTAATAAAATAAGTAGAAATCCACTAAAAGTTTTGTTTGGTTATCTTGCAATCCCGAGATAATCGTCTCCATGCTCCAAATCCATTTTAAAGCCATTTTTAAGGCATTTCGCGCATACATGAAATGAACACATTTTTCTCCAAAACTATAACAGATGCAAGCTTGTCCTGTTTGGTGGAGATGATATTTAATAAAATAAGTAGAAATCCACTAAAAGTTTTGTTTGGTTATCTTGCAATCCCGAGATAATCGTCTCCATGCTCCAAATCCATTTTAAAGCCATTTTTAAGGCATTTCGCGCATACATGAAATGAACACATTTTTCTCCAAAACTATAACAGATGCAAGCTTGTCCTGTTTGGTGGAGATGATATTTAATAAAATAAGTAGAAATCCACTAAAAGTTTTGTTTGGTTATCTTGCAATCCCGAGATAATCGTCTCCATGCTCCAAATCCATTTTAAAGCCATTTTTAAGGCATTTCGCGCATACATGAAATGAACACATTTTTCTCCAAAACTATAACAGATGCAAGCTTGTCCTGTTTGGTGGAGATGATATTTAATAAAATAAGTAGAAATCCACTAAAAGTTTTGTTTGGTTATCTTGCAATCCCGAGATAATCGTCTCCATGCTCCAAATCCATTTTAAAGCCATTTTTAAGGCATTTCGCGCATACATGAAATGAACACATTTTTCTCCAAAACTATAACAGATGCAAGCTTGTCCTGTTTGGTGGAGATGATATTTAATAAAATAAGTAGAAATCCACTAAAAGTTTTGTTTGGTTATCTTGCAATCCCGAGATAATCGTCTCCATGCTCCAAATCCATTTTAAAGCCATTTTTAAGGCATTTCGCGCATACATGAAATGAACACATTTTTCTCCAAAACTATAACAGATGCAAGCTTGTCCTGTTTGGTGGAGATGATATTTAATAAAATAAGTAGAAATCCACTAAAAGTTTTGTTTGGTTATCTTGCAATCCCGAGATAATCGTCTCCATGCTCCAAATCCATTTTAAAGCCATTTTTAAGGCATTTCGCGCATACATGAAATGAACACATTTTTCTCCAAAACTATAACAGATGCAAGCTTGTCCTGTTTGGTGGAGATGATATTTAATAAAATAAGTAGAAATCCACTAAAAGTTTTGTTTGGTTATCTTGCAATCCCGAGATAATCGTCTCCATGCTCCAAATCCATTTTAAAGCCATTTTTAAGGCATTTCGCGCATACATGAAATGAACACATTTTTCTCCAAAACTATAACAGATGCAAGCTTGTCCTGTTTGGTGGAGATGATATTTAATAAAATAAGTAGAAATCCACTAAAAGTTTTGTTTGGTTATCTTGCAATCCCGAGATAATCGTCTCCATGCTCCAAATCCATTTTAAAGCCATTTTTAAGGCATTTCGCGCATACATGAAATGAACACATTTTTCTCCAAAACTATAACAGATGCAAGCTTGTCCTGTTTGGTGGAGATGATATTTAATAAAATAAGTAGAAATCCACTAAAAGTTTTGTTTGGTTATCTTGCAATCCCGAGATAATCGTCTCCATGCTCCAAATCCATTTTAAAGCCATTTTTAAGGCATTTCGCGCATACATGAAATGAACACATTTTTCTCCAAAACTATAACAGATGCAAGCTTGTCCTGTTTGGTGGAGATGATATTTAATAAAATAAGTAGAAATCCACTAAAAGTTTTGTTTGGTTATCTTGCAATCCCGAGATAATCGTCTCCATGCTCCAAATCCATTTTAAAGCCATTTTTAAGGCATTTCGCGCATACATGAAATGAACACATTTTTCTCCAAAACTATAACAGATGCAAGCTTGTCCTGTTTGGTGGAGATGATATTTAATAAAATAAGTAGAAATCCACTAAAAGTTTTGTTTGGTTATCTTGCAATCCCGAGATAATCGTCTCCATGCTCCAAATCCATTTTAAAGCCATTTTTAAGGCATTTCGCGCATACATGAAATGAACACATTTTTCTCCAAAACTATAACAGATGCAAGCTTGTCCTGTTTGGTGGAGATGATATTTAATAAAATAAGTAGAAATCCACTAAAAGTTTTGTTTGGTTATCTTGCAATCCCGAGATAATCGTCTCCATGCTCCAAATCCATTTTAAAGCCATTTTTAAGGCATTTCGCGCATACATGAAATGAACACATTTTTCTCCAAAACTATAACAGATGCAAGCTTGTCCTGTTTGGTGGAGATGATATTTAATAAAATAAGTAGAAATCCACTAAAAGTTTTGTTTGGTTATCTTGCAATCCCGAGATAATCGTCTCCATGCTCCAAATCCATTTTAAAGCCATTTTTAAGGCATTTCGCGCATACATGAAATGAACACATTTTTCTCCAAAACTATAACAGATGCAAGCTTGTCCTGTTTGGTGGAGATGATATTTAATAAAATAAGTAGAAATCCACTAAAAGTTTTGTTTGGTTATCTTGCAATCCCGAGATAATCGTCTCCATGCTCCAAATCCATTTTAAAGCCATTTTTAAGGCATTTCGCGCATACATGAAATGAACACATTTTTCTCCAAAACTATAACAGATGCAAGCTTGTCCTGTTTGGTGGAGATGATATTTAATAAAATAAGTAGAAATCCACTAAAAGTTTTGTTTGGTTATCTTGCAATCCCGAGATAATCGTCTCCATGCTCCAAATCCATTTTAAAGCCATTTTTAAGGCATTTCGCGCATACATGAAATGAACACATTTTTCTCCAAAACTATAACAGATGCAAGCTTGTCCTGTTTGGTGGAGATGATATTTAATAAAATAAGTAGAAATCCACTAAAAGTTTTGTTTGGTTATCTTGCAATCCCGAGATAATCGTCTCCATGCTCCAAATCCATTTTAAAGCCATTTTTAAGGCATTTCGCGCATACATGAAATGAACACATTTTTCTCCAAAACTATAACAGATGCAAGCTTGTCCTGTTTGGTGGAGATGATATTTAATAAAATAAGTAGAAATCCACTAAAAGTTTTGTTTGGTTATCTTGCAATCCCGAGATAATCGTCTCCATGCTCCAAATCCATTTTAAAGCCATTTTTAAGGCATTTCGCGCATACATGAAATGAACACATTTTTCTCCAAAACTATAACAGATGCAAGCTTGTCCTGTTTGGTGGAGATGATATTTAATAAAATAAGTAGAAATCCACTAAAAGTTTTGTTTGGTTATCTTGCAATCCCGAGATAATCGTCTCCATGCTCCAAATCCATTTTAAAGCCATTTTTAAGGCATTTCGCGCATACATGAAATGAACACATTTTTCTCCAAAACTATAACAGATGCAAGCTTGTCCTGTTTGGTGGAGATGATATTTAATAAAATAAGTAGAAATCCACTAAAAGTTTTGTTTGGTTATCTTGCAATCCCGAGATAATCGTCTCCATGCTCCAAATCCATTTTAAAGCCATTTTTAAGGCATTTCGCGCATACATGAAATGAACACATTTTTCTCCAAAACTATAACAGATGCAAGCTTGTCCTGTTTGGTGGAGATGATATTTAATAAAATAAGTAGAAATCCACTAAAAGTTTTGTTTGGTTATCTTGCAATCCCGAGATAATCGTCTCCATGCTCCAAATCCATTTTAAAGCCATTTTTAAGGCATTTCGCGCATACATGAAATGAACACATTTTTCTCCAAAACTATAACAGATGCAAGCTTGTCCTGTTTGGTGGAGATGATATTTAATAAAATAAGTAGAAATCCACTAAAAGTTTTGTTTGGTTATCTTGCAATCCCGAGATAATCGTCTCCATGCTCCAAATCCATTTTAAAGCCATTTTTAAGGCATTTCGCGCATACATGAAATGAACACATTTTTCTCCAAAACTATAACAGATGCAAGCTTGTCCTGTTTGGTGGAGATGATATTTAATAAAATAAGTAGAAATCCACTAAAAGTTTTGTTTGGTTATCTTGCAATCCCGAGATAATCGTCTCCATGCTCCAAATCCATTTTAAAGCCATTTTTAAGGCATTTCGCGCATACATGAAATGAACACATTTTTCTCCAAAACTATAACAGATGCAAGCTTGTCCTGTTTGGTGGAGATGATATTTAATAAAATAAGTAGAAATCCACTAAAAGTTTTGTTTGGTTATCTTGCAATCCCGAGATAATCGTCTCCATGCTCCAAATCCATTTTAAAGCCATTTTTAAGGCATTTCGCGCATACATGAAATGAACACATTTTTCTCCAAAACTATAACAGATGCAAGCTTGTCCTGTTTGGTGGAGATGATATTTAATAAAATAAGTAGAAATCCACTAAAAGTTTTGTTTGGTTATCTTGCAATCCCGAGATAATCGTCTCCATGCTCCAAATCCATTTTAAAGCCATTTTTAAGGCATTTCGCGCATACATGAAATGAACACATTTTTCTCCAAAACTATAACAGATGCAAGCTTGTCCTGTTTGGTGGAGATGATATTTAATAAAATAAGTAGAAATCCACTAAAAGTTTTGTTTGGTTATCTTGCAATCCCGAGATAATCGTCTCCATGCTCCAAATCCATTTTAAAGCCATTTTTAAGGCATTTCGCGCATACATGAAATGAACACATTTTTCTCCAAAACTATAACAGATGCAAGCTTGTCCTGTTTGGTGGAGATGATATTTAATAAAATAAGTAGAAATCCACTAAAAGTTTTGTTTGGTTATCTTGCAATCCCGAGATAATCGTCTCCATGCTCCAAATCCATTTTAAAGCCATTTTTAAGGCATTTCGCGCATACATGAAATGAACACATTTTTCTCCAAAACTATAACAGATGCAAGCTTGTCCTGTTTGGTGGAGATGATATTTAATAAAATAAGTAGAAATCCACTAAAAGTTTTGTTTGGTTATCTTGCAATCCCGAGATAATCGTCTCCATGCTCCAAATCCATTTTAAAGCCATTTTTAAGGCATTTCGCGCATACATGAAATGAACACATTTTTCTCCAAAACTATAACAGATGCAAGCTTGTCCTGTTTGGTGGAGATGATATTTAATAAAATAAGTAGAAATCCACTAAAAGTTTTGTTTGGTTATCTTGCAATCCCGAGATAATCGTCTCCATGCTCCAAATCCATTTTAAAGCCATTTTTAAGGCATTTCGCGCATACATGAAATGAACACATTTTTCTCCAAAACTATAACAGATGCAAGCTTGTCCTGTTTGGTGGAGATGATATTTAATAAAATAAGTAGAAATCCACTAAAAGTTTTGTTTGGTTATCTTGCAATCCCGAGATAATCGTCTCCATGCTCCAAATCCATTTTAAAGCCATTTTTAAGGCATTTCGCGCATACATGAAATGAACACATTTTTCTCCAAAACTATAACAGATGCAAGCTTGTCCTGTTTGGTGGAGATGATATTTAATAAAATAAGTAGAAATCCACTAAAAGTTTTGTTTGGTTATCTTGCAATCCCGAGATAATCGTCTCCATGCTCCAAATCCATTTTAAAGCCATTTTTAAGGCATTTCGCGCATACATGAAATGAACACATTTTTCTCCAAAACTATAACAGATGCAAGCTTGTCCTGTTTGGTGGAGATGATATTTAATAAAATAAGTAGAAATCCACTAAAAGTTTTGTTTGGTTATCTTGCAATCCCGAGATAATCGTCTCCATGCTCCAAATCCATTTTAAAGCCATTTTTAAGGCATTTCGCGCATACATGAAATGAACACATTTTTCTCCAAAACTATAACAGATGCAAGCTTGTCCTGTTTGGTGGAGATGATATTTAATAAAATAAGTAGAAATCCACTAAAAGTTTTGTTTGGTTATCTTGCAATCCCGAGATAATCGTCTCCATGCTCCAAATCCATTTTAAAGCCATTTTTAAGGCATTTCGCGCATACATGAAATGAACACATTTTTCTCCAAAACTATAACAGATGCAAGCTTGTCCTGTTTGGTGGAGATGATATTTAATAAAATAAGTAGAAATCCACTAAAAGTTTTGTTTGGTTATCTTGCAATCCCGAGATAATCGTCTCCATGCTCCAAATCCATTTTAAAGCCATTTTTAAGGCATTTCGCGCATACATGAAATGAACACATTTTTCTCCAAAACTATAACAGATGCAAGCTTGTCCTGTTTGGTGGAGATGATATTTAATAAAATAAGTAGAAATCCACTAAAAGTTTTGTTTGGTTATCTTGCAATCCCGAGATAATCGTCTCCATGCTCCAAATCCATTTTAAAGCCATTTTTAAGGCATTTCGCGCATACATGAAATGAACACATTTTTCTCCAAAACTATAACAGATGCAAGCTTGTCCTGTTTGGTGGAGATGATATTTAATAAAATAAGTAGAAATCCACTAAAAGTTTTGTTTGGTTATCTTGCAATCCCGAGATAATCGTCTCCATGCTCCAAATCCATTTTAAAGCCATTTTTAAGGCATTTCGCGCATACATGAAATGAACACATTTTTCTCCAAAACTATAACAGATGCAAGCTTGTCCTGTTTGGTGGAGATGATATTTAATAAAATAAGTAGAAATCCACTAAAAGTTTTGTTTGGTTATCTTGCAATCCCGAGATAATCGTCTCCATGCTCCAAATCCATTTTAAAGCCATTTTTAAGGCATTTCGCGCATACATGAAATGAACACATTTTTCTCCAAAACTATAACAGATGCAAGCTTGTCCTGTTTGGTGGAGATGATATTTAATAAAATAAGTAGAAATCCACTAAAAGTTTTGTTTGGTTATCTTGCAATCCCGAGATAATCGTCTCCATGCTCCAAATCCATTTTAAAGCCATTTTTAAGGCATTTCGCGCATACATGAAATGAACACATTTTTCTCCAAAACTATAACAGATGCAAGCTTGTCCTGTTTGGTGGAGATGATATTTAATAAAATAAGTAGAAATCCACTAAAAGTTTTGTTTGGTTATCTTGCAATCCCGAGATAATCGTCTCCATGCTCCAAATCCATTTTAAAGCCATTTTTAAGGCATTTCGCGCATACATGAAATGAACACATTTTTCTCCAAAACTATAACAGATGCAAGCTTGTCCTGTTTGGTGGAGATGATATTTAATAAAATAAGTAGAAATCCACTAAAAGTTTTGTTTGGTTATCTTGCAATCCCGAGATAATCGTCTCCATGCTCCAAATCCATTTTAAAGCCATTTTTAAGGCATTTCGCGCATACAGTGAAATGAACACATTTTTCTCCAAAACTATAACAGATGCAAGCTTGTCCTGTTTGGTGGAGATGATATTTAATAAAATAAGTAGAAATCCACTAAAAGTTTTGTTTGGTTATCTTGCAATCCCGAGATAATCGTCTCCATGCTCCAAATCCATTTTAAAGCCATTTTTAAGGCATTTCGCGCATACATGAAATGAACACATTTTTCTCCAAAACTATAACAGATGCAAGCTTGTCCTGTTTGGTGGAGATGATATTTAATAAAATAAGTAGAAATCCACTAAAAGTTTTGTTTGGTTATCTTGCAATCCCGAGATAATCGTCTCCATGCTCCAAATCCATTTTAAAGCCATTTTTAAGGCATTTCGCGCATACATGAAATGAACACATTTTTCTCCAAAACTATAACAGATGCAAGCTTGTCCTGTTTGGTGGAGATGATATTTAATAAAATAAGTAGAAATCCACTAAAAGTTTTGTTTGGTTATCTTGCAATCCCGAGATAATCGTCTCCATGCTCCAAATCCATTTTAAAGCCATTTTTAAGGCATTTCGCGCATACATGAAATGAACACATTTTTCTCCAAAACTATAACAGATGCAAGCTTGTCCTGTTTGGTGGAGATGATATTTAATAAAATAAGTAGAAATCCACTAAAAGTTTTGTTTGGTTATCTTGCAATCCCGAGATAATCGTCTCCATGCTCCAAATCCATTTTAAAGCCATTTTTAAGGCATTTCGCGCATACATGAAATGAACACATTTTTCTCCAAAACTATAACAGATGCAAGCTTGTCCTGTTTGGTGGAGATGATATTTAATAAAATAAGTAGAAATCCACTAAAAGTTTTGTTTGGTTATCTTGCAATCCCGAGATAATCGTCTCCATGCTCCAAATCCATTTTAAAGCCATTTTTAAGGCATTTCGCGCATACATGAAATGAACACATTTTTCTCCAAAACTATAACAGATGCAAGCTTGTCCTGTTTGGTGGAGATGATATTTAATAAAATAAGTAGAAATCCACTAAAAGTTTTGTTTGGTTATCTTGCAATCCCGAGATAATCGTCTCCATGCTCCAAATCCATTTTAAAGCCATTTTTAAGGCATTTCGCGCATACATGAAATGAACACATTTTTCTCCAAAACTATAACAGATGCAAGCTTGTCCTGTTTGGTGGAGATGATATTTAATAAAATAAGTAGAAATCCACTAAAAGTTTTGTTTGGTTATCTTGCAATCCCGAGATAATCGTCTCCATGCTCCAAATCCATTTTAAAGCCATTTTTAAGGCATTTCGCGCATACATGAAATGAACACATTTTTCTCCAAAACTATAACAGATGCAAGCTTGTCCTGTTTGGTGGAGATGATATTTAATAAAATAAGTAGAAATCCACTAAAAGTTTTGTTTGGTTATCTTGCAATCCCGAGATAATCGTCTCCATGCTCCAAATCCATTTTAAAGCCATTTTTAAGGCATTTCGCGCATACATGAAATGAACACATTTTTCTCCAAAACTATAACAGATGCAAGCTTGTCCTGTTTGGTGGAGATGATATTTAATAAAATAAGTAGAAATCCACTAAAAGTTTTGTTTGGTTATCTTGCAATCCCGAGATAATCGTCTCCATGCTCCAAATCCATTTTAAAGCCATTTTTAAGGCATTTCGCGCATACATGAAATGAACACATTTTTCTCCAAAACTATAACAGATGCAAGCTTGTCCTGTTTGGTGGAGATGATATTTAATAAAATAAGTAGAAATCCACTAAAAGTTTTGTTTGGTTATCTTGCAATCCCGAGATAATCGTCTCCATGCTCCAAATCCATTTTAAAGCCATTTTTAAGGCATTTCGCGCATACATGAAATGAACACATTTTTCTCCAAAACTATAACAGATGCAAGCTTGTCCTGTTTGGTGGAGATGATATTTAATAAAATAAGTAGAAATCCACTAAAAGTTTTGTTTGGTTATCTTGCAATCCCGAGATAATCGTCTCCATGCTCCAAATCCATTTTAAAGCCATTTTTAAGGCATTTCGCGCATACATGAAATGAACACATTTTTCTCCAAAACTATAACAGATGCAAGCTTGTCCTGTTTGGTGGAGATGATATTTAATAAAATAAGTAGAAATCCACTAAAAGTTTTGTTTGGTTATCTTGCAATCCCGAGATAATCGTCTCCATGCTCCAAATCCATTTTAAAGCCATTTTTAAGGCATTTCGCGCATACATGAAATGAACACATTTTTCTCCAAAACTATAACAGATGCAAGCTTGTCCTGTTTGGTGGAGATGATATTTAATAAAATAAGTAGAAATCCACTAAAAGTTTTGTTTGGTTATCTTGCAATCCCGAGATAATCGTCTCCATGCTCCAAATCCATTTTAAAGCCATTTTTAAGGCATTTCGCGCATACATGAAATGAACACATTTTTCTCCAAAACTATAACAGATGCAAGCTTGTCCTGTTTGGTGGAGATGATATTTAATAAAATAAGTAGAAATCCACTAAAAGTTTTGTTTGGTTATCTTGCAATCCCGAGATAATCGTCTCCATGCTCCAAATCCATTTTAAAGCCATTTTTAAGGCATTTCGCGCATACATGAAATGAACACATTTTTCTCCAAAACTATAACAGATGCAAGCTTGTCCTGTTTGGTGGAGATGATATTTAATAAAATAAGTAGAAATCCACTAAAAGTTTTGTTTGGTTATCTTGCAATCCCGAGATAATCGTCTCCATGCTCCAAATCCATTTTAAAGCCATTTTTAAGGCATTTCGCGCATACATGAAATGAACACATTTTTCTCCAAAACTATAACAGATGCAAGCTTGTCCTGTTTGGTGGAGATGATATTTAATAAAATAAGTAGAAATCCACTAAAAGTTTTGTTTGGTTATCTTGCAATCCCGAGATAATCGTCTCCATGCTCCAAATCCATTTTAAAGCCATTTTTAAGGCATTTCGCGCATACATGAAATGAACACATTTTTCTCCAAAACTATAACAGATGCAAGCTTGTCTTTGGTGGAGATGATATTTAATAAAATAAGTAGAAATCCACTAAAAGTTTTGTTTGGTTATCTTGCAATCCCGAGATAATCGTCTCCATGCTCCAAATCCATTTTAAAGCCATTTTTAAGGCATTTCGCGCATACATGAAATGAACACATTTTTCTCCAAAACTATAACAGATGCAAGCTTGTCCTGTTTGGTGGAGATGATATTTAATAAAATAAGTAGAAATCCACTAAAAGTTTTGTTTGGTTATCTTGCAATCCCGAGATAATCGTCTCCATGCTCCAAATCCATTTTAAAGCCATTTTTAAGGCATTTCGCGCATACATGAAATGAACACATTTTTCTCCAAAACTATAACAGATGCAAGCTTGTCCTGTTTGGTGGAGATGATATTTAATAAAATAAGTAGAAATCCACTAAAAGTTTTGTTTGGTTATCTTGCAATCCCGAGATAATCGTCTCCATGCTCCAAATCCATTTTAAAGCCATTTTTAAGGCATTTCGCGCATACATGAAATGAACACATTTTTCTCCAAAACTATAACAGATGCAAGCTTGTCCTGTTTGGTGGAGATGATATTTAATAAAATAAGTAGAAATCCACTAAAAGTTTTGTTTGGTTATCTTGCAATCCCGAGATAATCGTCTCCATGCTCCAAATCCATTTTAAAGCCATTTTTAAGGCATTTCGCGCATACATGAAATGAACACATTTTTCTCCAAAACTATAACAGATGCAAGCTTGTCCTGTTTGGTGGAGATGATATTTAATAAAATAAGTAGAAATCCACTAAAAGTTTTGTTTGGTTATCTTGCAATCCCGAGATAATCGTCTCCATGCTCCAAATCCATTTTAAAGCCATTTTTAAGGCATTTCGCGCATACATGAAATGAACACATTTTTCTCCAAAACTATAACAGATGCAAGCTTGTCCTGTTTGGTGGAGATGATATTTAATAAAATAAGTAGAAATCCACTAAAAGTTTTGTTTGGTTATCTTGCAATCCCGAGATAATCGTCTCCATGCTCCAAATCCATTTTAAAGCCATTTTTAAGGCATTTCGCGCATACATGAAATGAACACATTTTTCTCCAAAACTATAACAGATGCAAGCTTGTCCTGTTTGGTGGAGATGATATTTAATAAAATAAGTAGAAATCCACTAAAAGTTTTGTTTGGTTATCTTGCAATCCCGAGATAATCGTCTCCATGCTCCAAATCCATTTTAAAGCCATTTTTAAGGCATTTCGCGCATACATGAAATGAACACATTTTTCTCCAAAACTATAACAGATGCAAGCTTGTCCTGTTTGGTGGAGATGATATTTAATAAAATAAGTAGAAATCCACTAAAAGTTTTGTTTGGTTATCTTGCAATCCCGAGATAATCGTCTCCATGCTCCAAATCCATTTTAAAGCCATTTTTAAGGCATTTCGCGCATACATGAAATGAACACATTTTTCTCCAAAACTATAACAGATGCAAGCTTGTCCTGTTTGGTGGAGATGATATTTAATAAAATAAGTAGAAATCCACTAAAAGTTTTGTTTGGTTATCTTGCAATCCCGAGATAATCGTCTCCATGCTCCAAATCCATTTTAAAGCCATTTTTAAGGCATTTCGCGCATACATGAAATGAACACATTTTTCTCCAAAACTATAACAGATGCAAGCTTGTCCTGTTTGGTGGAGATGATATTTAATAAAATAAGTAGAAATCCACTAAAAGTTTTGTTTGGTTATCTTGCAATCCCGAGATAATCGTCTCCATGCTCCAAATCCATTTTAAAGCCATTTTTAAGGCATTTCGCGCATACATGAAATGAACACATTTTTCTCCAAAACTATAACAGATGCAAGCTTGTCCTGTTTGGTGGAGATGATATTTAATAAAATAAGTAGAAATCCACTAAAAGTTTTGTTTGGTTATCTTGCAATCCCGAGATAATCGTCTCCATGCTCCAAATCCATTTTAAAGCCATTTTTAAGGCATTTCGCGCATACATGAAATGAACACATTTTTCTCCAAAACTATAACAGATGCAAGCTTGTCCTGTTTGGTGGAGATGATATTTAATAAAATAAGTAGAAATCCACTAAAAGTTTTGTTTGGTTATCTTGCAATCCCGAGATAATCGTCTCCATGCTCCAAATCCATTTTAAAGCCATTTTTAAGGCATTTCGCGCATACATGAAATGAACACATTTTTCTCCAAAACTATAACAGATGCAAGCTTGTCCTGTTTGGTGGAGATGATATTTAATAAAATAAGTAGAAATCCACTAAAAGTTTTGTTTGGTTATCTTGCAATCCCGAGATAATCGTCTCCATGCTCCAAATCCATTTTAAAGCCATTTTTAAGGCATTTCGCGCATACATGAAATGAACACATTTTTCTCCAAAACTATAACAGATGCAAGCTTGTCCTGTTTGGTGGAGATGATATTTAATAAAATAAGTAGAAATCCACTAAAAGTTTTGTTTGGTTATCTTGCAATCCCGAGATAATCGTCTCCATGCTCCAAATCCATTTTAAAGCCATTTTTAAGGCATTTCGCGCATACATGAAATGAACACATTTTTCTCCAAAACTATAACAGATGCAAGCTTGTCCTGTTTGGTGGAGATGATATTTAATAAAATAAGTAGAAATCCACTAAAAGTTTTGTTTGGTTATCTTGCAATCCCGAGATAATCGTCTCCATGCTCCAAATCCATTTTAAAGCCATTTTTAAGGCATTTCGCGCATACATGAAATGAACACATTTTTCTCCAAAACTATAACAGATGCAAGCTTGTCCTGTTTGGTGGAGATGATATTTAATAAAATAAGTAGAAATCCACTAAAAGTTTTGTTTGGTTATCTTGCAATCCCGAGATAATCGTCTCCATGCTCCAAATCCATTTTAAAGCCATTTTTAAGGCATTTCGCGCATACATGAAATGAACACATTTTTCTCCAAAACTATAACAGATGCAAGCTTGTCCTGTTTGGTGGAGATGATATTTAATAAAATAAGTAGAAATCCACTAAAAGTTTTGTTTGGTTATCTTGCAATCCCGAGATAATCGTCTCCATGCTCCAAATCCATTTTAAAGCCATTTTTAAGGCATTTCGCGCATACATGAAATGAACACATTTTTCTCCAAAACTATAACAGATGCAAGCTTGTCCTGTTTGGTGGAGATGATATTTAATAAAATAAGTAGAAATCCACTAAAAGTTTTGTTTGGTTATCTTGCAATCCCGAGATAATCGTCTCCATGCTCCAAATCCATTTTAAAGCCATTTTTAAGGCATTTCGCGCATACATGAAATGAACACATTTTTCTCCAAAACTATAACAGATGCAAGCTTGTCCTGTTTGGTGGAGATGATATTTAATAAAATAAGTAGAAATCCACTAAAAGTTTTGTTTGGTTATCTTGCAATCCCGAGATAATCGTCTCCATGCTCCAAATCCATTTTAAAGCCATTTTTAAGGCATTTCGCGCATACATGAAATGAACACATTTTTCTCCAAAACTATAACAGATGCAAGCTTGTCCTGTTTGGTGGAGATGATATTTAATAAAATAAGTAGAAATCCACTAAAAGTTTTGTTTGGTTATCTTGCAATCCCGAGATAATCGTCTCCATGCTCCAAATCCATTTTAAAGCCATTTTTAAGGCATTTCGCGCATACATGAAATGAACACATTTTTCTCCAAAACTATAACAGATGCAAGCTTGTCCTGTTTGGTGGAGATGATATTTAATAAAATAAGTAGAAATCCACTAAAAGTTTTGTTTGGTTATCTTGCAATCCCGAGATAATCGTCTCCATGCTCCAAATCCATTTTAAAGCCATTTTTAAGGCATTTCGCGCATACATGAAATGAACACATTTTTCTCCAAAACTATAACAGATGCAAGCTTGTCCTGTTTGGTGGAGATGATATTTAATAAAATAAGTAGAAATCCACTAAAAGTTTTGTTTGGTTATCTTGCAATCCCGAGATAATCGTCTCCATGCTCCAAATCCATTTTAAAGCCATTTTTAAGGCATTTCGCGCATACATGAAATGAACACATTTTTCTCCAAAACTATAACAGATGCAAGCTTGTCCTGTTTGGTGGAGATGATATTTAATAAAATAAGTAGAAATCCACTAAAAGTTTTGTTTGGTTATCTTGCAATCCCGAGATAATCGTCTCCATGCTCCAAATCCATTTTAAAGCCATTTTTAAGGCATTTCGCGCATACATGAAATGAACACATTTTTCTCCAAAACTATAACAGATGCAAGCTTGTCCTGTTTGGTGGAGATGATATTTAATAAAATAAGTAGAAATCCACTAAAAGTTTTGTTTGGTTATCTTGCAATCCCGAGATAATCGTCTCCATGCTCCAAATCCATTTTAAAGCCATTTTTAAGGCATTTCGCGCATACATGAAATGAACACATTTTTCTCCAAAACTATAACAGATGCAAGCTTGTCCTGTTTGGTGGAGATGATATTTAATAAAATAAGTAGAAATCCACTAAAAGTTTTGTTTGGTTATCTTGCAATCCCGAGATAATCGTCTCCATGCTCCAAATCCATTTTAAAGCCATTTTTAAGGCATTTCGCGCATACATGAAATGAACACATTTTTCTCCAAAACTATAACAGATGCAAGCTTGTCCTGTTTGGTGGAGATGATATTTAATAAAATAAGTAGAAATCCACTAAAAGTTTTGTTTGGTTATCTTGCAATCCCGAGATAATCGTCTCCATGCTCCAAATCCATTTTAAAGCCATTTTTAAGGCATTTCGCGCATACATGAAATGAACACATTTTTCTCCAAAACTATAACAGATGCAAGCTTGTCCTGTTTGGTGGAGATGATATTTAATAAAATAAGTAGAAATCCACTAAAAGTTTTGTTTGGTTATCTTGCAATCCCGAGATAATCGTCTCCATGCTCCAAATCCATTTTAAAGCCATTTTTAAGGCATTTCGCGCATACATGAAATGAACACATTTTTCTCCAAAACTATAACAGATGCAAGCTTGTCCTGTTTGGTGGAGATGATATTTAATAAAATAAGTAGAAATCCACTAAAAGTTTTGTTTGGTTATCTTGCAATCCCGAGATAATCGTCTCCATGCTCCAAATCCATTTTAAAGCCATTTTTAAGGCATTTCGCGCATACATGAAATGAACACATTTTTCTCCAAAACTATAACAGATGCAAGCTTGTCCTGTTTGGTGGAGATGATATTTAATAAAATAAGTAGAAATCCACTAAAAGTTTTGTTTGGTTATCTTGCAATCCCGAGATAATCGTCTCCATGCTCCAAATCCATTTTAAAGCCATTTTTAAGGCATTTCGCGCATACATGAAATGAACACATTTTTCTCCAAAACTATAACAGATGCAAGCTTGTCCTGTTTGGTGGAGATGATATTTAATAAAATAAGTAGAAATCCACTAAAAGTTTTGTTTGGTTATCTTGCAATCCCGAGATAATCGTCTCCATGCTCCAAATCCATTTTAAAGCCATTTTTAAGGCATTTCGCGCATACATGAAATGAACACATTTTTCTCCAAAACTATAACAGATGCAAGCTTGTCCTGTTTGGTGGAGATGATATTTAATAAAATAAGTAGAAATCCACTAAAAGTTTTGTTTGGTTATCTTGCAATCCCGAGATAATCGTCTCCATGCTCCAAATCCATTTTAAAGCCATTTTTAAGGCATTTCGCGCATACATGAAATGAACACATTTTTCTCCAAAACTATAACAGATGCAAGCTTGTCCTGTTTGGTGGAGATGATATTTAATAAAATAAG
The DNA here is from genome assembly GCF_048569485.1 of Anomaloglossus baeobatrachus. NCBI lineage: Eukaryota > Metazoa > Chordata > Amphibia > Anura > Aromobatidae > Anomaloglossus > Anomaloglossus baeobatrachus. Next base: position 24,408 of record NW_027442831.1, read on the forward strand.
TAGAAATCCACTAAAAGTTTTGTTTGGTTATCTTGCAATCCCGAGATAATCGTCTCCATGCTCCAAATCCATTTTAAAGCCATTTTTAAGGCATTTCGCGCATACATGAAATGAACACATTTTTCTCCAAAACTATAACAGATGCAAGCTTGTCCTGTTTGGTGGAGATGATATTTAATAAAATAAGTAGAAATCCACTAAAAGTTTTGTTTGGTTATCTTGCAATCCCGAGATAATCGTCTCCATGCTCCAAATCCATTTTAAAGCCATTTTTAAGGCATTTCGCGCATACATGAAATGAACACATTTTTCTCCAAAACTATAACAGATGCAAGCTTGTCCTGTTTGGTGGAGATGATATTTAATAAAATAAGTAGAAATCCACTAAAAGTTTTGTTTGGTTATCTTGCAATCCCGAGATAATCGTCTCCATGCTCCAAATCCATTTTAAAGCCATTTTTTAGGCATTTCGCGCATACATGAAATGAACACATTTTTCTCCAAAACTATAACAGATGCAAGCTTGTCCTGTTTGGTGGAGATGATATTTAATAAAATAAGTAGAAATCCACTAAAAGTTTTGTTTGGTTATCTTGCAATCCCGAGATAATCGTCTCCATGCTCCAAATCCATTTTAAAGCCATTTTTAAGGCATTTCGCGCATACATGAAATGAACACATTTTTCTCCAAAACTATAACAGATGCAAGCTTGTCCTGTTTGGTGGAGATGATATTTAATAAAATAAGTAGAAATCCACTAAAAGTTTTGTTTGGTTATCTTGCAATCCCGAGATAATCGTCTCCATGCTCCAAATCCATTTTAAAGCCATTTTTAAGGCATTTCGCGCATACATGAAATGAACACATTTTTCTCCAAAACTATAACAGATGCAAGCTTGTCCTGTTTGGTGGAGATGATATTTAATAAAATAAGTAGAAATCCACTAAAAGTTTTGTTTGGTTATCTTGCAATCCCGAGATAATCGTCTCCATGCTCCAAATCCATTTTAAAGCCATTTTTAAGGCATTTCGCGCATACATGAAATGAACACATTTTTCTCCAAAACTATAACAGATGCAAGCTTGTCCTGTTTGGTGGAGATGATATTTAATAAAATAAGTAGAAATCCACTAAAAGTTTTGTTTGGTTATCTTACAATCCCGAGATAATCGTCTCCATGCTCCAAATCCATTTTAAAGCCATTTTTAAGGCATTTCGCGCATACATGAAATGAACACATTTTTCTCCAAAACTATAACAGATGCAAGCTTGTCCTGTTTGGTGGAGATGATATTTAATAAAATAAGTAGAAATCCACTAAAAGTTTTGTTTGGTTATCTTGCAATCCCGAGATAATCGTCTCCATGCTCCAAATCCATTTTAAAGCCATTTTTAAGGCATTTCGCGCATACATGAAATGAACACATTTTTCTCCAAAACTATAACAGATGCAAGCTTGTCCTGTTTGGTGGAGATGATATTTAAAAAAATAAGTAGAAATCCACTAAAAGTTTTGTTTGGTTATCTTGCAATCCCGAGATAATCGTCTCCATGCTCCAAATCCATTTTAAAGCCATTTTTAAGGCATTTCGCGCATACATGAAATGAACACATTTTTCTCCAAAACTATAACAGATGCAAGCTTGTCCTGTTTGGTGGAGATGATATTTAATAAAATAAGTAGAAATCCACTAAAAGTTTTGTTTGGTTATCTTGCAATCCCGAGATAATCGTCTCCATGCTCCAAATCCATTTTAAAGCCATTTTTAAGGCATTTCGCGCATACATGAAATGAACACATTTTTCTCCAAAACTATAACAGATGCAAGCTTGTCCTGTTTGGTGGAGATGATATTTAATAAAATAAGTAGAAATCCACTAAAAGTTTTGTTTGGTTATCTTGCAATCCCGAGATAATCGTCTCCATGCTCCAAATCCATTTTAAAGCCATTTTTAAGGCATTTCGCGCATACATGAAATGAACACATTTTTCTCCAAAACTATAACAGATGCAAGCTTGTCCTGTTTGGTGGAGATGATATTTAATAAAATAAGTAGAAATCCACTAAAAGTTTTGTTTGGTTATCTTGCAATCCCGAGATAATCGTCTCCATGCTCCAAATCCATTTTAAAGCCATTTTTAAGGCATTTCGCGCATACATGAAATGAACACATTTTTCTCCAAAACTATAACAGATGCAAGCTTGTCCTGTTTGGTGGAGATGATATTTAATAAAATAAGTAGAAATCCACTAAAAGTTTTGTTTGGTTATCTTGCAATCCCGAGATAATCGTCTCCATGCTCCAAATCCATTTTAAAGCCATTTTTAAGGCATTTCGCGCATACATGAAATGAACACATTTTTCTCCAAAACTATAACAGATGCAAGCTTGTCCTGTTTGGTGGAGATGATATTTAATAAAATAAGTAGAAATCCACTAAAAGTTTTGTTTGGTTATCTTGCAATCCCGAGATAATCGTCTCCATGCTCCAAATCCATTTTAAAGCCATTTTTAAGGCATTTCGCGCATACATGAAATGAACACATTTTTCTCCAAAACTATAACAGATGCAAGCTTGTCCTGTTTGGTGGAGATGATATTTAATAAAATAAGTAGAAATCCACTAAAAGTTTTGTTTGGTTATCTTGCAATCCCGAGATAATCGTCTCCATGCTCCAAATCTATTTTAAAGCCATTTTTAAGGCATTTCGCGCATACATGAAATGAACACATTTTTCTCCAAAACTATAACAGATGCAAGCTTGTCCTGTTTGGTGGAGATGATATTTAATAAAATAAGTAGAAATCCAGTAAAAGTTTTGTTTGGTTATCTTGCAATCCCGAGATAATCGTCTCCATGCTCCAAATCCATTTTAAAGCCATTTTTAAGGCATTTCGCGCATACATGAAATGAACACATTTTTCTCCAAAACTATAACAGATGCAAGCTTGTCCTGTTTGGTGGAGATGATATTTAATAAAATAAGTAGAAATCCACTAAAAGTTTTGTTTGGTTATCTTGCAATCCCGAGATAATCGTCTCCATGCTCCAAATCCATTTTAAAGCCATTTTTAAGGCATTTCGCGCATACATGAAATGAACACATTTTTCTCCAAAACTATAACAGATGCAAGCTTGTCATGTTTGGTGGAGATGATATTTAATAAAATAAGTAGAAATCCACTAAAAGTTTTGTTTGGTTATCTTGCAATCCCGAGATAATCGTCTCCATGCTCCAAATCCATTTTAAAGCCATTTTTAAGGCATTTCGCGCATACATGAAATGAACACATTTTTCTCCAAAACTATAACAGATGCAAGCTTGTCCTGTTTGGTGGAGATGATATTTAATAAAATAAGTAGAAATCCACTAAAAGTTTTGTTTGGTTATCTTGCAATCCCGAGATAATCGTCTCCATGCTCCAAATCCATTTTAAAGCCATTTTTAAGGCATTTCGCGCATACATGAAATGAACACATTTTTCTCCAAAACTATAACAGATGCAAGCTTGTCCTGTTTGGTGGAGATGATATTTAATAAAATAAGTAGAAATCCACTAAAAGTTTTGTTTGGTTATCTTGCAATCCCGAGATAATCGTCTCCATGCTCCAAATCCATTTTAAAGCCATTTTTAAGGCATTTCGCGCATACATGAAATGAACACATTTTTCTCCAAAACTATAACAGATGCAAGCTTGTCCTGTTTGGTGGAGATGATATTTAATAAAATAAGTAGAAATCCACTAAAAGTTTTGTTTGGTTATCTTGCAATCCCGAGATAATCGTCTCCATGCTCCAAATCCATTTTAAAGCCATTTTTAAGGCATTTCGCGCATACATGAAATGAACACATTTTTCTCCAAAACTATAACAGATGCAAGCTTGTCCTGTTTGGTGGAGATGATATTTAATAAAATAAGTAGAAATCCACTAAAAGTTTTGTTTGGTTATCTTGCAATCCCGAGATAATCGTCTCCATGCTCCAAATCCATTTTAAAGCCATTTTTAAGGCATTTCGCGCATACATGAAATGAACACATTTTTCTCCAAAACTATAACAGATGCAAGCTTGTCCTGTTTGGTGGAGATGATATTTAATAAAATAAGTAGAAATCCACTAAAAGTTTTGTTTGGTTATCTTGCAATCCCGAGATAATCGTCTCCATGCTCCAAATCCATTTTAAAGCCATTTTTAAGGCATTTCGCGCATACATGAAATGAACACATTTTTCTCCAAAACTATAACAGATGCAAGCTTGTCCTGTTTGGTGGAGATGATATTTAATAAAATAAGTAGAAATCCACTAAAAGTTTTGTTTGGTTATCTTGCAATCCCGAGATAATCGTCTCCATGCTCCAAATCCATTTTAAAGCCATTTTTAAGGCATTTCGCGCATACATGAAATGAACACATTTTTCTCCAAAACTATAACAGATGCAAGCTTGTCCTGTTTGGTGGAGATGATATTTAATAAAATAAGTAGAAATCCACTAAAAGTTTTGTTTGGTTATCTTGCAATCCCGAGATAATCGTCTCCATGCTCCAAATCCATGGATAGAGACGTGCATGAGGGCCTCAAAACATTAAGTGTCCATTGTCAGGAAGTGGGTCTTTTGCAGTATAGCCCTTTGGCAGGGCAGCCAAAAATTGGGAGGCTCCACGTTGTCCCTGGATAGAGACGTGCATGAGGGCCTCAAAACATTAAGTGTCCATTGTCAGGAAGTGGGTGTATTATAGTATAGCCCTTAGGCAGGGCAGCCAAAAATTGGGAGGCTCCACGTTGTCCCTGGATAGAGACGTGCATGAGGGCCTCAAAACATTAAGTGTCCATTGTCAGGAAGTGGGTCTTTTGTAGTATAGCCCTTTGGCAGGGCAGCCAAAAATTGGGAGGCTCCACGTTGTCCCTGGATAGAGACGTGCATGAGGGCCTCAAAACATTAAGTGTCCATTGTCAGGAAGTGGGTGTATTATAGTATAGCCCTTTGGCAGGGCAGCCAAAAATTGGGAGGCTCCACGTTGTCCCTGCATAGAGACGTGCATGAGGGCCTCAAAACATTGTTCCCATTGCAAAGGAGCGGGTCTCCTGTCGTTGTAATGTCCATTCTGCAAAGAATGGGCGAAAAAATTTACCACTGGGGGTATACCTGAAACAAAGGCCTAACTCTTGTAACGGTCATCATGGTGGCGCATGAGGAGAAGGAGGAGCAGTCCAGCGATTATCCAAAGTCCAGAAGTGTGTACCCATGGGTGACTGGAGGTACATGGCAAATTCCCGTTACAAACTTTAAATTCCGCTCTCATTTGCTGGTGGTGTGGTGAAGTGTGGCCCAATCCAACCCTTGTTCATCTTGATCAGAGTCAGCCTGTCAGCATTTTCAGTTGACAGGCGGGTGCGTTTATCTGTAATGATTCCACCTGCGGCACTAAAAACACGCTCTGACAAAACGCTAGCGGCAGGGCAGGCCAGGACTTCCAAGGCGTAGAGAGCCAATTCATGCCACGTGTCCACCTTGGATACCCAATAATTGTAAGGCACAGAGGAATGTCGGAGTACAGTTGTTCGATCTGCAAGGTACTCCTTGAGCATCTGGGCAAACTTAGGATTTCTTGTGGCACTACCCCGCACCTCAGGGGCTGTGGTACGTGAGGGGCTGAGAAAACTGTCCCACATCTTAAAGACTGTTCCCCTACCTCTGGCGGATTGGACTTGTGCCTCTCTCGGCTGTACGCCTTGGTTGTCCACTGATTCCTGACCTATGCCGCTAGCGTTTTGTGAGGGGAATGCTTTGCCTACTTCCGTGACTATGGCCTTCCGGAACTGCTGCATTTTGGTTGACCTCTCCGCCTCGGGAATAAGAGACATAAAGTTCTCCTTGTAGCGTGGGTCTAACAGTGTTACCAACCAGTAATGATTGTCGGCCAAGATGTTCTTAACGCGAGGGTCACGAGACAGGCAGCTTACCATAAAGTCAGCCATGTGCGCCAGACTCTTAACAGCCAGGACTTCAGTAGCCTGACCAACACGTTGACTGAACATGCTGTCCTCCTCCTCCTCCTCCTCCTCCTCCTCATCTACCCTGTCCTCTGGCCAGCCACGCTGAACCGAGGATATGACTGGTGTGCATGTCATATCCTCAATTTGGCCGGAGATTTGCTCCATGTCTTCATCCTCCTCCTCGTCATAGTCCTCCACTGCACGTTGTGATGAGACGAGGCTGGGCTGTGTGTTATCACCCACACCCACTACTGTTTCTTGCTGCAACTCATCGCGCTCCGCCTGCAATGCATCATGTTTGGTTTTGAGCAGAGACCGTTTTAGAAGGCAGAGTAGCGGTATGGTGACGCTAATAATGGCGTCATCTTATACCTTTATGATGTTATTGTTTATTCTAAAGCAAACAAGATTTTAGGGTGTATAAAAAGGGAGATTAGATCCGGTGATCCCAACGTATTGTTAACCCTCTATAAATCACTTGTAAGGCCACATCTGGAATATGGGGTAAAGTCCTGAGCAGGTTGATAACCATTGGTTTGAGCATGGTAGGGTGTAGTGCGCATCTTCCTGCATCCGCCATAACCTTCCCTTAGGATATACTGTGCCCTTATCAGATTGGTTGTACAAGGTTGCTTCTCTTATTGGATGGATTTCAAGCTGCATGGATAATGTTCATTTAAATGATGTGGATAGAAAGACTGAAGATATCTACATGTAGTCTGAAATCCATCATGAATCAATACTATTTTACACAGTCATAAGCAGCCCATGGGCATTCACCTGCATTCAAACCAATAACAGCTCATAGACCAGACAATCCATCTACCACTGGACCAAAGACAGGAAGTTAAATCCACTGCCTGCGGTAACCAACTTAATCCTATAGGCTACTCACACAACAAACCCAACAGAAAGGAAAAAAACATGGCTTCGATTATCCATCCAATGAAAACGCATAACCATTGTGAGCCATTGGACAATGCAATTGGACACTTGGTGACATGGTGCACGGCCCAATGAATCAAGTCTTTACTTCATATTCACGGTTTAAGCCCTTGGGTTCTAATGTGCCCAGAGTACATATCCAGAAAGATTCTCTTTCTTTGAGCTAAACACAAGTCAACAATACATTGTAAGCAGATTCTATTACCAGTCCCACACCATTTTGTGACGCATAATCACACAGTGATCCAATTAACATTCCAAGTCATCGAACATGTCCAAGCCATACGCAGAGGAGGCAATAGAATTAGGAAGCTCAAAGAAAGGGAATCTTTCTGGATATATACTCTGGGCACATTGGAACCCAAAGGCTTAAACCATGAATATGAAGTACAGACTTGATTCATTGGGCCATGCATGGACATAATGGACATAATTCTAATAGGCAGGACAGGTAATAAGGAGCACAAGTTATATGCTAAAATGTGTTGTGTGACAAGACAGACACAGGAAAGGACATGATAACAGGTGTAGGGACCAACAAGGTGAGACAAGGGGTATCAGGATAGGGTCAAGTAGGTATGAATGTAGTAATGGGGCAGGCATAGAGAATTGTATGTGAATGTGAATTACAATAAATCACTAAGGAAAGGAATATGTGAGTGTGTGCCTAATGTAAACTAATATTGTACTGGCAAAATTATAGATGGAAAGGGAGAAGGGGAGGGGGGGAGAGAGGAGGCTGTAATTGACTACAAGGGTATGAGTTATGAGTGATCATAGGGATAGTGTTACATAAGTGGAAATACCTATGGAGGACCGGATGTGTAAGCGCATACCTTATACAAACCTATAGAGTGCTGATGGGTGAGAGTGTGATGTTAGATATAAGACATCCTATAGTGAATAGTGAGCCGTAATCAAGTGCAACAGGGATATTTCACGTGACTATGGGAACCTGGAAGGTAAAGAAAGGGGAGAAAAAACTGTTAGACAAGGTAATCAGACATAATGTAACCAGTTGATCAGACATGATCACCTGGTTTGAGACCCCCTGCCTTACACTATATAGATATCATGTTCATTCCCCATCTATCTTGCTCAGGAGAGCATCTCCCTCCCCCGGCACCAAGAGCAGCTCATACTGAATTGTTACATTGACTAGTAACACTGCACACAGAAATGCACCTTAATATTCCACTGTTAACCCTTTCCTCCTAGCAGTAACACACAACTCCTCACCTTGATATCATGGTGATTTATGGTCAGAATGACTTCAATGCGATCAGTGATTTCTATTCTAGCTCTGCTCACATAGATTTTATATCCACACTCAACTATAGGCCGTTCTTCATATTTTGGGGGCTTTTAGTCAGATATACTAGTTTGTGCCTGTATAGTATTGGTGTAGATGGGAGTGTAGGGCATGGGTTACATGGCACTGTGGTGGAATACTGATGGGAGGTATTGGTGCTGTGTTTGATGCTTCTACTGGGTATTTTCCTACAAATACTGGAACAGCTCACTGCTTAGAATGATCCTTCCCAGCTCTATAATATATTATATATACCCCACAATGCAGGCTCACACACACATTTGTCTCAAGTGTGTTGTAGGGACACAGATACAGTCTTGGTCATGTGACTAAAGGCTACTTTACACACTGCGATATCGGTCCCGATATCGCTAGTGTGGGTACCCGCCCCCATCTGTTGCGCGACACGGGCAAATCGCTGCCCATGCCGCACAACACCGACCAGACCCGTCACACATACTTACCTGCCCGGCGACGTCGCTGTGTCCGGCGAACCGCCTCCTTTCTAAGGGGGCGGTCCGTGCGGCGTCACAGCGACGTCACTGAGCGACCGCCCAATAGCAGCGGAGGGGCGGAGATGAGTGGCCGGAACATCCCGCCCACCTCCTTCCTTCCTCATAGCGGCTGGGAGGCAGGTAAGGAGAGGTTCCTCGTTTCTGCGGTGTCACACGGAGCGATGTGTGCTACCGCAGGAGCGACGAACTACATCGTTACTGCTGCAGTAACGATAATCGAGAATGGAGACCCATGTCACCGATGAGCGATTTTGCACGTTTTTGCAACGATGCAAAATCGCTCATCGGTATCACACGCAGCAACATCGCTAATGCGGCCGGATGTGCGTCACAAATTCCGTGACCCCAACGACTCCGCATTAGCGATGTCGCAGCGTGTAAAGCCCCCTTTAGTGGGAGTGGTGTACAGGGTCTTAGCAGTAAAGAGTATTCCATATTTCTGCCAGATACCCACAGAGATATTGAAATCTGAAAAAAGAGACTTCTGCTCATTGAAGGTAAGAACTGCTCACATAGCGTTCAACTCCACAGCAAACGAGTGCTCTAGCACTGGCATCTCAGCAGGGATATTCCCCTACTACACATGTGTGTCTAGGTCACTGTGACAGTTTACAGGACATAACTCAGGGCACCTAGACAGAAGGCAGAGGGACTACTTTCTATTTCTGGTGTAGAGCTTAGTACAATATATATATATTTATACTATTACATGGGACACATGTACCTTGTATTACCATTATTCGCTGTATATGAACCCCTTTTCTCCGGGCATTATTTGTCTATAGCATTTTTCACGAACCTGAGGCAACTGAGAACCCTTCAGTGAAGGAATTCCACTAACCCTCACAATACCTACCAGGGGCCTCCCTGCAGTAACTCAGGTAGTTGTACCCATTCTCTTTCCGCATTCTATGTGTTCTTCTTCTTTCTTCTTTTTTTTCTTTTTTCTTCTTTTTATTTCTATCATGTAGTTCAGGGGTTTATAGATATATGTCCTGCATCTCATATTTCCTTTAGTGGTGCTTCTTACCCATTCTCATATCATTTACCCTAGTATTTCATGATCCTGAGGCGACTGAGAACCCTTTAATAAAGGAATCCTTTTTCACCTGAATTGTCAAGTGATACTTACCAGTGACTATCACGTAATGTTACAGGTAGTTCCATTTTCTTCCTCTTCTTTCTCTCCTTTCTTCTTTGTCACACGGTCCATTGTGTTATAGCCCACGTGTCATGATAACACTTGTACCATCTTTTCATTTAGATTCCACCTACAATTATTTACCGATTCCAGTTCTGGAATAGGCTTTCATCATCTACTCACTAGAATTCTCAAGTTCATAAGGTACTGAGACATATACATGTTCACACCATTATAAAGAACAAAGTATAAACATTGAGGTTTTTCTCACACCCATGTTCCTGTGTTCTTTGATATGATATGTGTTCATTTCCTTCACTATATAGGATTGCAAGTTTTCCATTTGTACCTTAATGGCAATGACGCTATACAATTGAACACATATCATCCTGTTATCCATATAGGTGTGTATTTACCTGCTTGACTATTTTTGGTTGTTTGATCCAGAATGTTTCTCCAGATAGGTCATGTGGAAATTTTCTTTCCTCAGTACAAATGTTTTCACTATGGCTTTGGAAAATTTTTTTGTATGTGCATCATGGTCATTTGACCCATTGTACTCTCAAGTAGCAATATATTGTACTGTTATGTTGTACTATGTACTAATTACGTGTTTATATGGTTTTGTAACCCTTTATGATCTTAGATAACTTTATCCTTGATAAAGACCTAAAAACAAGCTCGAAACGTTGGATGAATTATCCTTTTGCACAAATAAAGAATTTTCAGCATTCTAAGAGTTCTTTTCTTACGTTATTGATCACTATAGTGTGCCAGAGCTATTTCTATTGAATTGACTCTTATTTTTTCTGAGCACCTGCTATATACACAGTGAGCCAGACATATTCAATTTTCATTCAGAAGGCAGAGGGAAGCCTTAGCAGCTGAGCCTATATCTTGGCTTGTGAGCATTAGAACAGGCCGGCGATTACAGGGTAACATGAAAAATGTCCAGCTTGCATTATGACTAGAACATGACAATATCCTTTTAAGTACTAACCTATGATGCGTTCCTAAGCAGTTGATGTTATATGTTCTACATTTCATTTTCTGCATACTTTCCAAGTAGTAGAATTTGCTTTGATATAGGCAACTGGATTTTCACAATGAAAAGGCAAAGGATAACGCCCGAAAAAGACGCCATACATTATGTCAGTGCCATCACTGACAAACCTGGATTGACCATGAAATACATCAATCCCCTTAAAGGTGAGTTAAAACAAGTTTTAACTAAATTGCCTTAATATTGTCATGCATTAGAATGACTGTCTTAGGTAATGATAAATATTTTCTACAGGAAGAGGAGTGTTTGCTGAAACTGAAATCGAAAAAGGGAGTTTTGTTGCAGAATATCGAGGTGAGCTCACGTATGCACTTACGATGGTAGACAACTACTCGAGATTTATGGTTGTGGTACAAGTCAAAGATCTAATGGCCCATACTGCAGCGAAGGTCTTCCAAGCACACTTATGCAGACCTCATGGCTACTCAGAGAGAGTCCTCACAGATCAAGGCACTGCCTTTGAAGCGGAAATCTTCAAGGACTTCTGCAGCTTTTACCGATGCAGGAAGATGCGTACTACACCCTACCATGCTCAAACCAATGGTTATCAACCTGCTCAGGACTTTACCCCATATTCCAGATGTGGCCTTACAAGTGATTTATAGAGGGGTAACAATACGTTGGGATCATCGGATCTAATCTCCCTTTTTATACACCCTAAAATCTTGTTTGCGTTAGAATAAACAATAACATCATAAAGGTATAGCAGTACCGTTTCAAAGTTTCGGTGTCCCAAGCAGCATTCCATCAGCCTCTGGAAGGTTCCTGGCAAATTGCACAGCTCGAAGGGCATGCTTTTGAACTCGCAGAGACCCATCGGGGTGGCAAAGGCGGTCTTCTCCCGGTCTGCCTCAGCAACGGACACTTGCCAATAGTGACTAGTGAGATCAAGGGTAGAAAAATAATTTGCAGTTGTCAATGCAGCTAGCTATTCCTCAATACAGGGGAGTGGTGCTGTCCTTCTTCTTTAACAGGACCAACGGAGCTGCCCAGAGGCTACAACTGTCACGGATAACCCCAGCCTCCTTCATGTTGCTCAACATGTCCTTGGTACACTGGTAATGTGCAGGTAGATTTGGCTTATATCTCTCTTTGATGGGTGGGTGTGCACTTGTGGGGATGTAGTGTTTGACCCCTTTTATTTTTCAAAAGTCTAGCGGATGTTTGCTGAAGACTTGCTCGTATTCTTGCACTAGCCTGTAGACCCCCTTCTTGTGATGTGAAGGTGTGGAGTCAGTGCCTACGTGTAATTCCTTACACCACTCCTCTGGCTGACTTGGTGAGCTGTCACTGAATGGGTGGGCTGAAGCAATGGTGGATGCTGCTGTTTGGATAGCATGTGTATCTACTGAGAACAGCTTATCAATGGTGGCAAATCGGAGCAGCTTAATCTTTTGCTCTCCGCAGTTCAACACTCTCATGGGCACTCTTCCCTTCCATATTAATGAATAAAACTATGATGTAAATAGCATATAGATACCCCACAAATGCAGATAAAAGTAGGTTATGGGAAAAGGGGGAAGAGAGAAACAGGAAAATAGTGGAATAAAGTATACCTTCCAGGTGGGAGAGGAAATGGCAGCACAGCCAGTGGAGGTGAAGCAAGGGGAGCCTGCAACTAAAGAGTTGAGAGCGTTATCACATGGTGACTGAGCCTGATTGTAACGGGAGCATAGAGGTGCCGATCCTGTCTTACCTGCGTTGGTGTAGAAGTGGGTGTCCTGTGGTGGAGTCAGCTATGTGCAGTGGTGGCCGTGGGTTCTTTTATGTGCGACCGTAGTAATAGCTGTGCCCACTTCCTGTATGGGAGTGGAATGCAGTGAGGCTAATGGAACGCACGCCTGCGCATTTGTGTTTAACGTCGCGCATGTGCAGAACGGAGAAAAGGCTGCGCTCACTTCCTAATGAAAGGGAGTGAGACGCAGCTGGGAAGGGAAGGGAAAAGATTAGGGTTTGGGGATGATGAAAGGGCTTTCTACGGGCAAGGATGGCAAAGGGTGGCAGTGACGGAAAGTCAGGCAGATGGTCCTGTCCTGTCCTGTCCGTCCGTCTTTTTGTATCATGAATTGGAAAGACTGCAAGGGGGAGGGGAGGTGCTTGTGCCCAAAAGGAGGAGTTATTCAGATTCATTGCAGTGGGAGGCGGCTGCAAAAAGCACCATTCTCCTTGTTTTTGCTCTGCAAAACAGCCTTTTCAAGGGTTTGGCTTGGGTGACAAAATGTCTTCTGTAGGCGTGGGTTTGTCTCCCTCTCCCTAAGATGTGTCCGGTATAGGCCAGGGTGCCACTCAAGGCCGTAACCAATTCGGGTTATAGCTTCTCGGCCTTTTGGCTAAGATCAAGTGTAGTTTCGGAGGACGCTACCTTGGTCGGTACTGGAAGGTGCCTGGGATTGCACGTCTGCCGGCCTTGAGGGAGTGTGTGCGCCTTCTGGTGACACATAGCCCTCTTGTGCCTGGACGGTTCCCAGGCAACGGGAGGCGATCACCTTTGTTATTTTGAAGTCCTACTGATAAACAGAAAAAAAATGAAAATCCAGTTGCCTATATCAAAGCAAATTCTACTACTTGTAAAGTATGCAGAAAATGAAATGTAGAACATATAACATCAACTGCTTAGGAACGCATCATAGGTTAGTACTTAAAAGGATATTGTCATGTTCTAGTCATAATGCAAGCTGGACATTTTTCATGTTACCCTGTAATCGCCGGCCTGTTCTAATGCTCACAAGCCAAGATATAGGCTCAGCTGCTAAGGCTTCCCTCTGCCTTCTGAATGAAAATTGAATATGTCTGGCTCACTGTGTATATAGCAGGTGCTCAGAAAAAATAAGAGTCAATTCAATAGAAATAGCTCTGGCACACTATAGTGATCAATAACGTAAGAAAAGAACTCTTAGAATGCTGAAAATTCTTTATTTGTGCAAAAGGATAATTCATCCAACGTTTCGAGCTTGTTTTTAGGTCTTTATCAAGGATAAAGTTATCTAAGATCATAAAGGGTTACAAAACCATATAAACACGTAATTAGTACATAGTACAACATAACAGTACAATATATTGCTACTTGAGAGTACAATGGGTCAAATGACCATGATGCACATACAAAAAAATTTTCCAAAGCCATAGTGAAAACATTTGTACTGAGGAAAGAAAATTTCCACATGACCTATCTGGAGAAACATTCTGGATCAAACAACCAAAAATAGTCAAGCAGGTAAATACACACCTATATGGATAACAGGATGATATGTGTTCAATTGTATAGCGTCATTGCCATTAAGGTACAAATGGAAAACTTGCAATCCTATATAGTGAAGGAAATGAACACACATGGGTTTGTTGTGTGAGGGTGTGAGAAAAACCTCAATGTTTATACTTTGTTCTTTATAATGGTGTGAACATGTATATGTCTCAGTACCTTATGAACTTGAGAATTCTAGTGAGTAGATGATGAAAGCCTATTCCAGAACTGGAATCGGTAAATAATTGTAGGTGGAATCTAAATGAAAAGATGGTACAAGTGTTATCATGACACGTGGGCTATAACACAATGGACCGTGTGACAAAGAAGAAAGGAGAGAAAGAAGAGGAAGAAAATGGAACTACCTGTAACATTACGTGATAGTCACTGGTAAGTATCACTTGACAATTCAGGTGAAAAAGGATTCCTTTATTAAAGGGTTCTCAGTCGCCTCAGGATCATGAAATACTAGGGTAAATGATATGAGAATGGGTAAGAAGCACCACTAAAGGAAATATGAGATGCAGGACATATATCTATAAACCCCTGAACTACATGATAGAAATAAAAAGAAGAAAAAAGAAAAAAAAGAAGAAAGAAGAAGAACACATAGAATGCGGAAAGAGAATGGGTACAACTACCTGAGTTACTGCAGGGAGGCCCCTGGTAGGTATTGTGAGGGTTAGTGGAATTCCTTCACTGAAGGGTTCTCAGTTGCCTCAGGTTCGTGAAAAATGCTATAGACAAATAATGCCCGGAGAAAAGGGGTTCATATACAGCGAATAATGGTAATACAAGGTACATGTGTCCCATGTAATAGTATAAATATATATATATTGTACTAAGCTCTACACCAGAAATAGAAAGTAGTCCCTCTGCCTTCTGTCTAGGTGCCCTGAGTTATGTCCTGTAAACTGTCACAGTGACCTAGACACACATGTGTAGTAGGGGAATATCCCTGCTGAGATGCCAGTGCTAGAGCACTCGTTTGCTGTGGAGTTGAACGCTATGTGAGTAGTTCTTACCTTCAATGAGCAGAAGTCTCTTTTTTCAGATTTCAATATCTCTGTGGGTATCTGGCAGAAATATGGAATACTCTTTACTGCTAAGACCCTGTACACCACTCCCACTAAAGGGGGCTTTACACGCTGCGACATCGCTAATGCGGAGTCGTTGGGGTCACGGAATTTGTGACGCACATCCGGCCGCATTAGCGATGTTGCTGCGTGTGATACCGATGAGCGATTTTGCATCGTTGCAAAAACGTGCAAAATCGCTCATCGGTGACATGGGTCTCCATTCTCGATTATCGTTACTGCAGCAGTAACGATGTAGTTCGTCGCTCCTGCGGTAGCACACATCGCTCCGTGTGACACCGCAGAAACGAGGAACCTCTCCTTACCTGCCTCCCAGCCGCTATGAGGAAGGAAGGAGGTGGGCGGGATGTTCCGGCCACTCATCTCCGCCCCTCCGCTGCTATTGGGCCGTCGCTCAGTGACGTCGCTGTGACGCCGCACGGACCGCCCCCTTAGAAAGGAGGCGGTTCGCCGGACACAGCGACGTCGCCGGGCAGGTAAGTATGTGTGACGGGTCTGGTCGGTGTTGTGCGGCATGGGCAACGATTTGCCCGTGTCGCGCAACAGATGGGGGCGGGTACCCACACTAGCGATATCGGGACCGATATCGCAGTGTGTAAAGTAGCCTTTAGTCACATGACCAAGACTGTATCTGTGTCCCTACAACACACTTGAGACAAATGTGTGTGTGAGCCTGCATTGTGGGGTATATATAATATATTATAGAGCTGGGAAGGATCATTCTAAGCAGTGAGCTGTTCCAGTATTTGTAGGAAAATACCCAGTAGAAGCATCAAACACAGCACCAATACCTCCCATCAGTATTCCACCACAGTGCCATGTAACCCATGCCCTACACTCCCATCTACACCAATACTATACAGGCACAAACTAGTATATCTGACTAAAAGCCCCCAAAATATGAAGAACGGCCTATAGTTGAGTGTGGATATAAAATCTATGTGAGCAGAGCTAGAATAGAAATCACTGATCGCATTGAAGTCATTCTGACCATAAATCACCATGATATCAAGGTGAGGAGTTGTGTGTTACTGCTGGGAGGAAAGGGTTAACAGTGGAATATTAAGGTGCATTTCTGTGTGCAGTGTTACTAGTCAATGTAACAATTCAGTATGAGCTGCTCTTGGTGCCGGGGGAGGGAGATGCTCTCCTGAGCAAGATAGATGGGGAATAAACATGATATCTATATAGTGTAAGGCAGGGGGTCTCAAACCAGGTGATCATGTCTGATCAACTGGTTACATTATGTCTGATTACCTTGTCTAACAGTTTTTTCTCCCCTTTCTTTACCTTCCAGGTTCCCATAGTCACGTGAAATATCCCTGTTGCACTTGATTACGGCTCACTATTCACTATAGGATGTCTTATATCTAACATCACACTCTCACCCATCAGCACTCTATAGGTTTGTATAAGGTATGCGCTTACACATCCGGTCCTCCATAGGTATTTCCACTTATGTAACACTATCCCTATGATCACTCATAACTCATACCCTTGTAGTCAATTACAGCCTCCTCTCTCCCCCCTCCCCTTCTCCCTTTCCATCTATAATTTTGCCAGTACAATATTAGTTTACATTAGGCACACACTCACATATTCCTTTCCTTAGTGATTTATTGTAATTCACATTCACATACAATTCTCTATGCCTGCCCCATTACTACATTCATACCTACTTGACCCTATCCTGATACCCCTTGTCTCACCTTGTTGGTCCCTACACCTGTTATCATGTCCTTTCCTGTGTCTGTCTTGTCACACAACACATTTTAGCATATAACTTGTGCTCCTTATTACCTGTCCTGCCTATTAGAATTATGTCCATTATGTCCATGCATGGCCCAATGAATCAAGTCTGTACTTCATATTCATGGTTTAAGCCTTTGGGTTCCAATGTGCCCAGAGTATATATCCAGAAAGATTCCCTTTCTTTGAGCTTCCTAATTCTATTGCCTCCTCTGCGTATGGCTTGGACATGTTCGATGACTTGGAATCTTAATTGGATCACTGTGTGATTATGCGTCACAAAATGGTGTGGGACTGGTAATAGAATCTGCTTACAATGTATTGTTGACTTGTGTTTAGCTCAAAGAAAGAGAATCTTTCTGGATATGTACTCTGGGCATATTAGAACCCAAGGGCTTAAACCGTGAATATGAAGTAAAGACTTGATTCATTGGGCCGTGCACCATGTCACCAAGTGTCCAATTGCATTGTCCAATGGCTCACAATGGTTATGCGTTTTCATTGGATGGATAATCGAAGCCATGTTTTTTTCCTTTCTGTTGGGTTTGTTGTGTGAGTAGCCTATAGGATTAAGTTGGTTACCGCAGGCAGTGGATTTAACTTCCTGTCTTTGGTCCAGTGGTAGATGGATTGTCTGGTCTATGAGCTGTTATTGGTTTGAATGCAGGTGAATGCCCATGGGCTGCTTATGACTGTGTAAAATAGTATTGATTCATGATGGATTTCAGACTACATGTAGATATCTTCAGTCTTTCTATCCACATCATTTAAATGAACATTATCCATGCAGCTTGAAATCCATCCAATAAGAGAAGCAACCTTGTACAACCAATCTGATAAGGGCACAGTATATCCTAAGGGAAGGTTATGGCTATAAAAGGGGACTTCTTGGAGTCACCAGGTTGTTGATGGATGTTGCATGATCTAGTCTAAGCTCTTAGGAGCTGGCTAGGGGATCAGAACCAGGATGCCTTGTGGACTCGGTCTAGGGACTTTGGCTTCAACTAGAGGATCACTTGGCTACATGGCTTCAATCTAGGGGCTCCAATTCCGATTGGAGATCATAACCGCAATCTAGGGATTTCGACTCCGGCTACCAGGATTATACCATATCATCATACCAGAGACTACTTAAGGAAGAAACCCAGGTTGGACAATTTTGTCACCTGGCTACAGACTTTGCAGACCTCAGCCAGCTTCCTAAATCTGGCGCTATTCTATTGTCGGTGGGTGCCCGACAAATTACACAGCTATGTAAAATTTTGGTTTATGAAACTTCAAATCCAGTGACTGATTATTATGTTTTCTAATGTCCTGATTTAAAAAAAAAAATAAATATTTTTTTTTAACCATCAAATATTGATTTTGTACAATCCATGTGTGAAGTTACATACAAGTGACATGAACAAGAAAAATACTTATTGTAACCAAAAATATTCACAATTTTATATATAAAATACATTTATTTATTGTACAGTCATTCTGCAACTTTATTAGAAATTTATTCTTGCACTTTTTCCTTTTCTCTAGATCCCCCTTTTCTCTTATAGAAGGCCTGTGGATCTTCTCTGTGAAGCATCCGGCAATCATGTTCACGTTTCATTTACTTTGGTATCGTCGTTCCATCTCCTTGATATTCCGATGAAAACCTTCTTGTTCTTCCCACCAGCACCAAGGTTTTCAGACAAGTAGTCCAAATAGGAATGTAAAAAATGTAACTTCAAATTCATTAGACAACCCAAGGCTTTGAAACGTTTCAGCATGTTCTCCACGATGGACTTAAATTTTGATTCTTTGTTGTTACCTAGAAACGTATTTATTGCTTCTTTCAAAGAGTCCCAAGCCCTTTTTTCAACAGTTTTCATTATTGTTTAAAACACGTCATCCTTCATTCATGGGTTTCTGAATATCCGAACCCACAAAAATGCTTTTGTGCTGCCCCTGTGCCAGCAGCCGCCGTTGGTCGGATCCAGACCTTCTAAGAGAGTGGCTCGACCCGGGGGTCTCGCGGACATGTCGAATAAAAGGAGGAATGTAGATGTATGGGCTAGGCCGTATTAAGTTTGTGACGCCACCAACGGTGTGTGGTGAGGTGGGACACCACCGCTGCCGTTATGGGATACCCGGGAGAGATGTAGTGGCAGCTGGATGTTAACCCCTCCGTGTGTAGGGATGATTGCCCCGGGGCCCAGTGTCTTTGTGCAGGGTATGGTGATGGCAAGGGCCGGCGCGCCTGAGCAAGCAGGGGGATGTTTGGTTACTCACAGTAAATGAATCACACGAGTCTTTCGGTAAACCAAAGGTGCTGGTGGCCTGCCGCCCCGGCCGGTTGCATTCAGGTCCCCCACCCAGGCTGGTGGTCGCTGTCCTTTACTCTGCACTTGTTTTTGTGTATGGTGGACTGCCTGGTCTGGAACTCAGGAGTCCGCTCCCGGCTGGATATGGCCTAAGGAGCCGTGCCCGCAGGCGCTGGCCCGTGGGATCTAAGGGCCCTGGCGGTGGCCTTATCCCTATCAGTGGGCTGTTGTCTTCTTTGAGGGACTTTAGGTGGGATAGGACCTATAATCCTGCCCTCAATCATTTAATTAGCTAGGCCGCTGTTTTCGGTCCTGGCTTCAGGGTCCTAGGTGACTAGGGTTTCAGGTCGGCTGTGTGTTTCCTAAGTGAGGAAAGGTGTTGTGCGGGGGCCTATCTGTAACTACCTGGTTTTGCCAGGGCATCACACCTTCCTTCAGACTTGATTCTGACAGTCCCTGAAACTTGGTACACAGGTACTTAAACATCTCTCCTTCTTTCAGTAGCGCTTTCACAAACAGCTTCATCAGTCCAAGCTTACAGTGGAGTGGTGGCAAGAGAACTTTAGGTGGGATCAACTAAGCTTTATGCAACAATGTTCTTGAGTCCCGGTTACAAAGATGTTCTTGTTGGCCAATTTTTTTTGCTCCAGTGAAGAGTCCTAACCTGGCTTTCCAATTCACACAAAAAGCATGTGTTCTGCCTTCTTTTACGTAATGCTGTGAATCTCTAGCATACAGCTAAACCCTAGTTCACATTTCAAATAAACAGACTGTGGAGTTCAATAGCCTTGATTTATTAGCTGGTAACGTGAACGTGATTGCAGTATACATGGAATATACAGTGAATATAGGAATATCCAAGATGCAGTTGAAGACAGAATACGGTATATCCAAGATACTGTTTTATACGGGTAAAAACTATAACAAGAAAATGATTACAGTCAGTACAGTGTTAATACAGAGTTAACATAGCATAACAGTACATGAGATGCAGTTCTTACGAGAATGTAGGTGAAAGGTCACTGCATCTGCAATACATAGAAATCTTATCTAGACAAACAAGACAGGGATGACACTAAAGGTGTAGAAGTACAATGTACAATGCATTTACTACACTCTTCCATCTAGGATTCTATCACTAACACATGTAATTTGCTTTGCTCACCGGATTACACTAGGCAGGGGTGAATGTACAGAGAGGTAAGTCGGCATGTCCTTTCCTGACAAATCCAAAGAGAAAATGGCTGCAGGCTTCTTCTCAGCTCAGGGAGGCATTCCTTACCCAGAATACATTTAGCTTAAAGGGAAACTCAGCAATTCAAAAGAATAACAATGACCTCTAGGGGTTGTAACAGAAATTTTAATGAATGACTATTAGCAGGCTGCCATGAGGCAGAACAGCATGGGTATTTAATATATCCTCCTTGCTGCCCAAGAAGCAATGAGAACATTTTTAGACCACCACATATTGACCATCCATGCTCCTTGTAGTTAAGTTTCTTGAGAATAAAGTCTAAATTCTCACAGCTTTCTTCCAAGTGCATAGCATGTGTGACGCCCTGGACTAGCCAGGTAGTCACAAACACAAAATCACACACACCCCCTCCCCTGGATAGTCTACATCAGTCACACAAAATCCTTGTTGCCTCCTCCAGGGTCTGATGTCCACACCAGGTGGGGCGGAGCCAGGCGGTTGGCCCCACCCACCGAGGAGTTCACAGGCCTGGAGGCGGGAAAAAGCAGTTAGTTTAGTTTTGTAGTGGAAAGTGAGAGGACAGAAACTGTTAGTGTCTGGGTAGGAGCCCAGGCACTGTCAGCAAGGTCGGCAGACGGTGGTGGCCGTCTGCAGGAGGTGGTACAAGTCAGCTGAACCGTAGGATCGGGGACGGGCGGTGACCCGAAGGGAACTGAACCGGTGAGCGGATCTGTACCAAGCACAAAGGCAGGGCCATTGGACCCTGACCAGGCTAGGAGCCGCCGACAATGGTCAAATCCGAGAGTGACCGGAATCCCAGGGGTTCCCTAACACCCAAGACCCGACAGAAGGCAACCGTCCACACCGTGAGGATAAAAAGCCACCGCCATAGGCTAGAGATCCAAGGGCCAGCGCCTGCGGGCAAACGGGCTCCCTCGGTACGTACACCCCAGCCATCCAGCCTCCCCGTACCGCCACCGGGCCCCGGGATCACCAACCCCTACCCACGGAGGGGGAACCAACATCCTAGCTGCTCCCTGCCATCGCTCCCGGGATCCCCGTCACCAGCAGTGGTGGTGCCCATTATCACCACGACCTGTGGGTGACGTCACTAACTATCTCCCCAAACAAACCACCCCCTTTTCACTCGTGGGCGAGGAGCGCTGCTCGAGTCCCCGGATCTGGCCCTCCGCTCGAGCCACCGAGCAGCAGCAGCAGCAGAAGTCCCCGAACCCGAGCGTAGCGTGCGTGGCCCCTCTGCCCGCGACACATGCCCTACACACACTGAAGAATACTTACTGCCATTGAGCAGTAGCACAGCTTTCAGACTTTTTGGATGAAACAATGACGTGTCTCCACTCGCTCACATTGTACTTAATGTTACATTTTCCATCAGCACAGGAACATCGCTTGAATACACTAGAGCACCATCTTCAGAAAAGTATGGAGGGAATCTTTTCAGAATTCTAACCTTTTGGAAACCTATTGTCACGCTCTCCGGGTCCCCTGCTCTGCCCCCCGGCTCACCTGCCACGCTCCCCGGCTTCCCTGCTTCGCTCCCCGGCTCCTCTGGCAGACATCCCCCGCTCCACGGTCTCCAGCCTCCACCACCTGCGGTCCCCAGGCGGCCCGGTCCCCACTCCCGGCGCCCGTCGGCAGCCCTGCTCCAGGCCGGCTCCCCTGCTTCCTATACACCGCTCCCTGCCCTGGCTTCTGGCACCCGGGCCTCGCGCATGCGCATTAGGGCGCGCGCGCGGTCATTGACCCTCTCTTAAAGGGCCAGCGTCCACTGACAGGAAATTGAACACACAGGTACAGGGTATAAAGGGGTTTAATGTCCAAGTGGGCGGGGCCTGTTCTTCGTGTTTCCTAAGCTAGGAGTCAGGTCTCCTTGTGTCTCTGTGATATACTTACCTATCTCTCTTCTAGAGCCGCTCCTGCCTCGCCATCCGGTCCTGCCGATTCCCGAACCCCGAACGCTGACTATCTGCCATCCCGTCAGTCCGTACCATCTCTGATCCCTGTGGTGACCCGTCCTCTCGCTCCATCGGTTCCGGACTCTGCCTGACATCTCGGCCTCCGAACCTGAGCTCCGTCACCCGGACTACCATCAGTGACTCCGTGGTCCCAGGGACTTCTCCATTCCACTCTTTTGCACGGACTGTCCTGCTACCCGTAGTGCTCCGGCTACCGGACCCCTTGCCTTCATTAAGGTGTTCGGCCCAGTGGATCCACCTCCTGGGTCTGCCCGTCCACCTGGCCCTAACACCTATAGAATCAGTGTTTGTGAAAAAACTGTACGTGATGATATTTTTTCAATATTTTTACTGAGTCCAATGATCAAAAGTATGAAAAAAATCACATCTTTCAAAAATTTTTACCCTTGGAAACCTGTGTTATTATTACTATGCACGAGCCCTAAATTGTCTGAAAAACAACAAATATGCTGGTTGGATAGACCTTGACCCAACAATTCAACGGCCACAATTAAGGAGAAAAGTGCTAAGAGAGTTAAATTTGCCCCTGAAATAACCCATGATACGGGCCAAGGAGGGACACACCATTTTGATCCGAAAATAGCCCAACACCATGAGAGACGGGCAAATCCGTGAAAAGACAAAGTTCCAAGCTACAACTGACGCAGGATCTACAGCACATACGCCCATTGTAATTGTTCATGATTTCCGGCCACTACGCATTTCAGCCTTCAGGGACCTGGTAATTCGAATGCTATGTCCAGGAGTAGAGATGAGCGAACCGGTCCCGGTTTGGCTCGAGGTCGGTTCGCCGAACGGAGCTCCCGTTCGAGTTCGGCTCGTCGAACGTTCGACGAACCGAACTCGAGCCAATAGGAAACAATGGCAGGCAATCACAAACACAGTAAAACACCTAGAAAACACCCTCAAAGGTGTCCAAAAGGTGACAAACAACTCACAACACAACACAAACACATGGGAAAGTGACAAGGACATATACTCATGCGAAAACAAAACAGCTGGACAAGGAAAAAGAGGAGGACACACAGATATAGGCATGGCACGCCATTCTAAAATCATGTAAAACACCGCAAGGTGACTCCAAGCGGAGTCTCCCTTTTTTCCAAAAATTGGGCCCCACACACACCCACCCATTCAGTGGCAGCAGTTGTGCCCCAGTTGTACACTTCACAGCTACATTTGCATCAAGCACATTCAAAAATACGCTATTCTTAACCGTCCCCAGGATGACACCGGGGTAGGTAGCAAAGTCTTTCCTGATCCCAGCTCTGTTCATCTTGGCTTCAAGCACATTCAAAAATACGCCATTCTTATCCGTCCCCAGGATGACACCGGGGTAGGTAGATAAAGTTTTTGCTGACCATGACTTGTTCATCTTGGCTTCTTTTAAAAACACAGCAAGCAAGGGTTACTCCAAGCGGAGTCTCCCTTTTTTCCAAAAATTGGGCCACACAGACACCCACCCCATCAGTGGCAGCACTTGGGCCCTAGTTGCAAACAGGATGTTTTGATTTGCATCAAGCACATTCAAAAATACGCCATAATTAACCGTCCCCAGGATGACACCGGGGTAGGTAGCAAAGTCTTTCCTGATCCCAGCTCTGTTCATCTTGGCTTCTTTTAAAAACACAGCAAGCAAGGGTTACTCCAAGCGGAGTCTCCCTTTTTTCCAAAAATTGGGCCACACAGACACCCACCCCATCAGTGGCAGCACTTGGGCCCTAGTTGCAAACAGGATGTTTTGATTTGCATCAAGCACATTCAAAAATACGCCATAATTAACCGTCCCCAGGATGACACCGGGGTAGGTAGCAAAGTCTTTCCTGATCCCAGCTCTGTTCATCTTGGCTTCTTTTAAAAACACAGCAAGCAAGGGTTACTCCAAGCGGAGTCTCCCTTTTTTCCAAAAATTGGGCCACACAGACACCCACCCCATCAGTGGCAGCACTTGGGCCCTAGTTGCAAACAGGATGTTTTGATTTGCATCAAGCACATTCAAAAATACGCCATTCTTATCCGTCCCCAGGATGACACCGGGGTAGGTAGATAAAGTCTTTGCTGACCCATGACTTGTTCATCTTGGCTTCTTTTAAAAACACAGCAAGCAAGGGTTACTCCAAGCGGAGTCTCCCTTTTTTCCAAAAATTGGGCCACACAGACACCCACCCCATCAGTGGCAGCACTTGGGCCCTAGTTGCAAACAGGATGTTTTGATTTGCATCAAGCACATTCCAAAATTCGCCATAATTAACCGTCCCCAGGATGACACCGGGGTAGGTAGCAAAGTCTTTCCTGATCCCAGCTCTGTTCATCTTGGCTTCTTTTAAAAACACAGCAAGCAAGGGTTACTCCAAGCGGAGTCTCCCTTTTTTCCAAAAATTGGGCCACACAGACACCCACCCCATCAGTGGCAGCACTTGGGCCCTAGTTGCAAACAGGATGTTTTGATTTGCATCAAGCACATTCAAAAATACGCCATAATTAACCGTCCCCAGGATGACACCGGGGTAGGTAGCAAAGTCTTTCCTGATCCCAGCTCTGTTCATCTTGGCTTCTTTTAAAAACACAGCAAGCAAGGGTTACTCCAAGCGGAGTCTCCCTTTTTTCCAAAAATTGGGCCACACAGACACCCACCCCATCAGTGGCAGCACTTGGGCCCTAGTTGCAAACAGGATGTTTTGATTTGCATCAAGCACATTCAAAAATACGCCATAATTAACCGTCCCCAGGATGACACCGGGGTAGGTAGCAAAGTCTTTCCTGATCCCAGCTCTGTTCATCTTGGCTTCTTATAAAAACACAGCAAGCAAGGGTTACTCCAAGCGGAGTCTCCCTTTTTTCCAAAAATTGGGCCCCACACACACCCACCCCTTCAGTGGCAGCAGTTGTGCCCCAGTTGTACACTTCACAGCTACATTTGCATCAAGCACATTCAAAAATACGCTATTCTTAACCGTCCCCAGGATGACACCGGGGTAGGTAGCAAAGTCTTTCCTGATCCCAGCTCTGTTCATCTTGGCTTCTTTTAAAAACACAGCAAGCAAGGGTTACTCCAAGCGGAGTCTCCCTTTTTTCCAAAAATTGGGCCACACAGACACCCACCCCATCAGTGGCAGCACTTGGGCCCTAGTTGCAAACAGGATGTTTTGATTTGCATCAAGCACATTCAAAAATACGCCATAATTAACCGTCCCCAGGATGACACCGGGGTAGGTAGCAAAGTCTTTCCTGATCCCAGCTCTGTTCATCTTGGCTTCTTTTAAAAACACAGCAAGCAAGGGTTACTCCAAGCGGAGTCTCCCTTTTTTCCAAAAATTGGGCCACACAGACACCCACCCCATCAGTGGCAGCACTTGGGCCCTAGTTGCAAACAGGATGTTTTGATTTGCATCAAGCACATTCAAAAATACGCCATAATTAACCGTCCCCAGGATGACACCGGGGTAGGTAGCAAAGTCTTTCCTGATCCCAGCTCTGTTCATCTTGGCTTCTTTTAAAAACACAGCAAGCAAGGGTTACTCCAAGCGGAGTCTCCCTTTTTTCCAAAAATTGGGCCCCACACACACCCACCCCTTCAGTGGCAGCAGTTGTGCCCCAGTTGTACACTTCACAGCTACATTTGCATCAAGCACATTCAAAAATACGCTATTCTTAACCGTCCCCAGGATGACACCGGGGTAGGTAGCAAAGTCTTTCCTGATCCCAGCTCTGTTCATCTTGGCTTCTTTTAAAAACACAGCAAGCAAGGGTTACTCCAAGCGGAGTCTCCCTTTTTTCCAAAAATTGGGCCACACAGACACCCACCCCATCAGTGGCAGCACTTGGGCCCTAGTTGCAAACAGGATGTTTTGATTTGCATCAAGCACATTCAAAAATACGCCATAATTAACCGTCCCCAGGATGACACCGGGGTAGGTAGCAAAGTCTTTCCTGATCCCAGCTCTGTTCATCTTGGCTTCTTTTAAAAACACAGCAAGCAAGGGTTACTCCAAGCGGAGTCTCCCTTTTTTCCAAAAATTGGGCCCCACACACACCCACCCCTTCAGTGGCAGCAGTTGTGCCCCAGTTGTACACTTCACAGCTACATTTGCATCAAGCACATTCAAAAATACGCTATTCTTAACCGTCCCCAGGATGACACCGGGGTAGGTATGTCCAGGAGTAGAGATGAGCGAACCGGTCCCGGTTCGGCTCGAGGTCGGTTCGCCGAACGGAGCTCCCGTTCGAGTTCGGCTCGTCGAACGTTCGACGAACCGAACTCGAGCCAATAGGAAACAATGGCAGGCAATCACAAACACAGTAAAACACCTAGAAAACACCCTCAAAGGTGTCCAAAAGGTGACAAACAACTCACAACACAACACAAACACATGGGAAAGTGACAAGGACATATACTCATGCGAAAACAAAACAGCTGGACAAGGAAAAAGAGGAGGACACACAGATATAGGCATGGCACGCCATTCTAAAATCATGTAAAACACCGCAAGGTGACTCCAAGAGGAGTCTCCCTTTTTTCCAAAAATTGGGCCCCACACACACCCACCCCTTCAGTGGCAGCAGTTGTGCCCCAGTTGTACACTTCACAGCTACATTTGCATCAAGCACATTCAAAAATACGCTATTCTTAACCGTCCCCAGGATGACACCGGGGTAGGTAGCAAAGTCTTTCCTGATCCCAGCTCTGTTCATCTTGGCTTATTTTAAAAACACAGCAAGCAAGGGTTACTCCAAGCGGAGTCTCCCTTTTTTCCAAAAATTGGGCCACACAGACACCCACCCCATCAGTGGCAGCACTTGGGCCCTAGTTGCAAACAGGATGTTTTGATTTGCATCAAGCAAAATCAAAAATACGCCATAATTAACCGTCCCCAGGATGACACCGGGGTAGGTAGCAAAGTCTTTCCTGATCCCAGCTCTGTTCATCTTGGCTTCTTTTAAAAACACAGCAAGCAAGGGTTACTCCAAGCGGAGTCTCCCTTTTTTCCAAAAATTGGGCCACACAGACACCCACCCCATCAGTACTTTACCCTCCACACCAGTCCCAAGCTGGAAGCACTGCAGCACTGCCTCGGCGAAGCGGCAACAGGCTGTGCTGCAGCTAATCTGCATAGGTGACAAACCCCACAATGCAGAAGAGGTGTGGACAGCTCTAAAACAGCATGCAGATCACTGGCTCACACCTCTGAACCTAAAGCCAGGAAAGGTTGTGTGTGACAATGGCCGGAACCTGGTGGCGGCTTTGAGGCGAGGCCAGCTGACACATGTTCCATGCGTGGCCCATGTGCTCAACCTCGTGGTTCAGCGGTTTCTAAACTCATACCCAGAGCTGTCTGATCTGCTGGTAAAAGTTCGCCGCCTGTCTGCACATTTTCGAAAGTCACCTACTGCTTCAGCCGGCCTTGCCGGCTTTCAGCGTCATTTGCATCTTCCGGCTCACAGACTGGTGTGTGATGTCCCCACGCATTGCTGATATGTGCCCGTTCAAGTGTCTCGGGAATTTTCAACAGATCCGTCCGAAGGTGGATGGCCCCTTATTATGTCACGAGGATGGGTCCTTTTTATCGAGATACCAATTTGTGAGTGTTTTTAGGGCATGTTTGAAGTCGTTGGGGTTAGATCCGAAGTCTTTCGGATTGGGGCAGCGAAGGAGGCCTCTATATGCGGCCTACCGGAGGAGACAGTTAAGCAGATTGGTAGGTGGAAGTCGCAGCGCTTTAAGTCGTATGTACGTCCCCAGGTGGTTGTTGGCAATTGAGGGGAAAAGGGGGGGGTATTAGGGTAGCAATGGGGGGGTGAGAGTGTGTGTTTTTTGTCAATTTGGTTTGGTGAGGCAATAAAATGGTGTCGTCTGTACATTTTGTATTGCAGAAGCACCCCCCCTTCCTTCCCTGGTCTGGATCCTTGGCCACTCTTATGTGTATTGGGGAGCCCGACGAGCGGACGCGAGATGGAACGGGAGACAGCTAGGTTTTGAGAAGGACCTGGCTCTCGTGCGATGGCTCGGTGTTCGGGGGTTAGGGTGGAACAGGGTGTTGCAGGAGGTGCATAGATACGCCCGGTTGGACAGACCTCCTGACATCTTAGTGTTGCATGCCGGGGGGAATGATTTGGGTGGGCGTCCTTTTCGAATCTTGATAACGGACATCAAACATGATTTGTTACGGTTATGGGTGTCGTTTCCAGGTCTAACGATAGTCTGGTCGGAGATAGTAGCGAGAAAGAGTTGGCAGAAAGCGCGGTCAGTTGACAGGTTGAACAAGGCGCGGGCGAAGGTTAATAGGGCGATCTCGAAGTTTGTTAGTCGGAACGGGGGTATAGCAATACGGCATGTTGAGTTGGAAAGGACGGAAGAGGAATTTTGGTTGGCTGACGGGGTACACCTTAATGCGGTGGGAACTGACTTATGGGCTCTTGGCTTGCAGGGAGGTATTGAGAGGGCCCTTTGCTTGCGGGGGGTCTCAGGCACTTGAAGGGTTTCAAGGTGCCTTCGTTGTGGTGTTGTTTATTGGTGGGTCCTTGAAGTTGGTTTAAAATTGGTTCGGGGATTCATCCGGGTATGGATCCCCTCATTGGCAGAATTGATGGTCCCCTAGTGATTTTGGGGGGGAACCCCGACGGGGTATGTCGGGGCCCCTGGGGGTGTGGTTGGGGTTGACGGAGGATTAACCCTAACCATTTGGTGCTACTGAGTCAGTGTGGGTAACGGCTGGGAGCAAGTTGAGGTTTTTTATTGCTCGGTTATGGGAATCACCAGGGTTTTGGTAGCTTCAAGGACCTTACCACATTGCAAATTTTATTGGTTATGTATTCTTGTTAATAAAATGGCTGCTATGGCCAAAATTATCCAAAGATAAATTTGTGTCTGTGTAATTACTTTTAAATAAGAAATGGGAATGGAGGTGTGGGGTATGAAAGGAAGACCGGAGTCAACAATTCCAGGGTCAAGCATGTTTATTTGCGTAAGCTTCGTTCCAGGGTAGAAAGGGTAAGAGTGCCTTTCAGAATTCGAAGTGGTCGGACTGTACGGACCACCAAGAACTGCAGGAGAGCTTGAACATCTTCCCATGGATGTGCGACATCCTCCCTCATCAGTTACGTAGGTAAGCAGGTTCTCAGCATTGCAGCCCATTTGTTGTCTTAAGTTAGTTAAGCGGGGTTAACTAACCTGTCAGTTCAGCCTCAGGTCTAAAGCAGAGGCCTGGACTCCACTCCTTACTCCTCACTCCACAACTCTCCTTAAAAACAACTGACTCCTTTTTCCTGCCCCGGGGTCTCCAGACCCTTAGGTGGGCGTTTCCTTCCGTCTGGTCCTGCCCACTGGTGTGCCTGTCTTTCCCTGGGGGAGGTGACTAGGGTTTTCTGGTTGGCTTTGTGTGACTTAGGTGAGGGAAGTTGTTATGCGGGGGCCTATGTGTGACTACCTGCAGTGTCAGGGCGTCACATATGTATGTGTGTATGTCTGCTAAAGGAATCCGCACCGTCATATTTACAAACACAAAATTTTGACTCTATGCACAGAAGAGAGTCATGCTATTTACATGATTTGTGTTTTTTTACCTTTTAAAACTATCATTAAATGTTAAGTTTTAGTTAGGGATTTATGCTTCTGTCTGTCTCTCTCCCAGTCTCTGTCATCTGTCTGTCTCTGTGTGTCTCTATCTCTATCCATGTCTCTCTGTCTCTCTATCTCTGTCTGTCTCTCTGTGTCTGTCTGTCTTTCTCTCTTTGTGGCTGTCTGTTTCTATGTCTGTCTGTCTCTTTTCCAGGTCTGTCTCTTTTCCAGGTCTGTCTCTTTCCCTGTCTGTCTGTCTCTTCCCCTGTCTGTCTCTTCCCCTGTCTGTCTCTTCCCCTGTCTGTCTCTGTATTTCTTTGTCTGTCTCTGTCTGTCTCTTCCCCTGTCTGTCTCTTTCCCTGTCTCTCTCTGCCTGTCTCTCTTTGTCTCTCTCTGTCTGACTCATTCCCCGTTTGTCTCTTTCCCTGTCTATCTCTGTATTTCTTTGTCTGTCTCTATCTGTCTGTCTCTCTCTGTCTGTCTCTTCCCCTGTCTGTCTGTTTCCCTGTCGGTCTGCCTTTTCTCCTGCCTGTCTCTGTATGTTTGTCTTTGTCTGTTTCCCTATCTGCCTCTGTCTCTTTCTCTGTCTCTGTCTGTCTGCCTTTTTTCCCTGTCTATCTCTGTCTGTCTCTTTCCCTGTCTGCCTCTGTCTGTTTGTCTCTGTCTCTTTCCCTGTCTGTCTATGCCTATCTGTCTCTGTCTGTTTGTCTCTCAGTCTGTGTCTGTCTCTCTCTATCTGTCTCCCCACTGACATCATATTATCTCACACATAAGCTTCTTATACTATGAATGTCCTTTGTTCCTATAGCAACCAATCACAGCTGCTATTAATAACTTGCAGCTCCCACCTCCATTCAGTTTAATGGAGGCAGGTTTTTTGGAGAGTAACTGTAAAGGTTAAATATTCCTGTTAAAACATAGTCTACAACGTTCCCTGAGTCACATGAGGTGTCTGCAAAATTTTGTGTTTGTAAATATGACGGTGCGGATTCCTTTAGCAGACATACACACATACATATGTGACGCCCTGACACTGCAGATAGTCACACATAGGCCCCCGCATAACAACTTCCCTCACCTAAGTCACACAAAGCCAACCAGAAAACCCTAGTCACCTCCCCTAGGGAAAGACAGGCACACCAGTGGGCAGGACCAGACGGAAGGAAACGCCCACCTAGGGGTCTGGAGACCCCGGGGCAGGAAAAAGGAGTCAGTTGTTTTTAAGGAGAGTTGTGGAGTGAGGAGTAAGGAGTGGAGTCCAGGCCTCTGCTTTAGACCTGAGGCTGAACTGACAGGTTAGTTAACCCCGCTTAACTAACTTAAGACAACAAATGGGCTGCAATGCTGAGAACCTGCTTACCTACGTAACTGATGAGGGAGGATGTCGCAAATCCATGGGAAGATGTTCAAGCTCTCCTGCAGTTCTTGGTGGTCCGTACAGTCTGACCACTTCGAATTCTGAAAGGCACTCTTACCCTTTCTACCCTGGAACGAAGCTTACGCAAATAAACATGCTTGACCCTGGAATTGTTGACTCCGGTCTTCCTTTCATACCCCACACCTCCATTCCCATTTCTTATTTAAAAGTAATTACACAGACACAAATTTATCTTTGGATAATTTTGGCCATAGCAGCCATTTTATTAACAAGAATACATAACCAATTAAATTTGCAATGCGGTAAGGTCCTTGAAGCTACCAAAACCCTGGTGATTCCCATAACCGAGCAATAAAAAACCTCAACTTGCTCCCAGCCGTTACCCACACTGGCTCAGGAGCACCAAATTATAAGGGTTAATCCTCCGTCAACCCCAACCACACCCCCAGGGGCCCCGACATACCCCGTCGGGGTTCCCCCCCAAAATCACCAGGGGACCATCAATTCTGCCAATGAGGGGATCCATACCCGGATGAATCCCCGAACCAATTTTAAACCAACTTCAAGGACCCACCAATAAACAACACCACAACGAAGGCACCTTGAAACCCTTCAAGTGCCTGAGACCCCCCGCAAGCAAAGGGCCCTCTCAATACCTCCCTGCAAGCCAAGAGCCCATAAGTCAGTTCCCACCGCATTAAGGTGTACCCCGTCAGCCAACCAAAATTCCTCTTCCGTCCTTTCCAACTCAACATGCCGTATTGCTATACCCCCGTTCCGACTAACAAACTTCGAGATCGCCCTATTAACCTTCGCCCGCGCCTTGTTCAACCTGTCAACTGACCGCGCTTTCTGCCAACTCTTTCTCGCTACTATCTCTGACCAGACTATCGTTAGACCTGGAAACGACGCCCATAACCGTAACAAATCATGTTTGATGTCCTTTATCAAGATTCGAAAAGGACGCCCACCCAAATCATTCCCCCCGGCATGCAACACTAAGATGTCAGGAGGTCTGTCCAACCGGGCGTATCTATGCACCTCCTGCACCCTAACCCCCGAACACCGAGCCATCGCACGAGAGCCAGGTCCTTCTCAAAACCTAGCTGTCTCCAGTTCCATCTCGCGTCCGCTCGTCGGGCTCCCCAATACACATAAGAGTGGCCAAGGATCCAGACCAGGGAAGGAAGGGGGGGTGCTTCTGCAATACAAAATGTACAGACGACACCATTTTATTGCCTCACCAAACCAAATTGACAAAAAACACACACTCTCACCCCCCCCATTGCTACCCTAATACCCTAATACCCCCCCCCTTTTCCCCTCAATTGCCAACAACCACCTGGGGACGTACATACGACTTAAAGCGCTGCGACTTCCACCTACCAATCTGCTTAACTGTCTCCTCCGGTAGGCCGCATATAGAGGCCTCCGTCGCTGCCCCAATCCGAAAGACTTCGGATCTAACCCCAACGACTTCAAACATGCCCTAAAAACACTCACAAATTGGTATCTCGATAAAAAGATATATGTAATAAGGGGCCATCCACCTTCGGACGGATCTGTTGAAAATTCCCGAGACACTTGAACGGGCACATATCAGATGCCACAACCATCCCCAAACGGACTAGTCTACCCACACCTCTCTGATCAGTTTTCGATTTCCTAATCCAAAATTCAACTCCGTTTTCCACTGACATAATGTCACCCCAATCCAAGCCCCCGGGGAACGCCTTACTGGGCGATACCAACTCCCCAACCCGCAGGGCTCCAAAAAACGCCAAAGAAAAGGCTAACTTAAACAAACTCACCTCAAACGGAGATAGACAAACCCCCCACAACGCCCTACCCAGCCGGGTAGGGACCCAGCCCAGCCCAGCTGGGACCCAGTTTGAGCGAGGAACGGAACAAGTCCTTCCCACACCAAGGTTTGCAGGCCCTACCTCAGTCAGGGTTTCACCCACACTCTACAGCTCCGGAATGTCATGCTCTTCAGCCTCCTCCTCCTCCTGCGCATCCTCATCCACTTTACCCTCCACACCAGTCCCAAGCTGGAAGCACTGCAGCACTGCCTCGGCGAAGCGGCAACAGGCTGTGCTGCAGCTAATCTGCATAGGTGACAAACCCCACAATGCAGAAGAGGTGTGGACAGCTCTAAAACAGCATGCAGATCACTGGCTCACACCTCTGAACCTAAAGCCAGGAAAGGTTGTGTGTGACAATGGCCGGAACCTGGTGGCGGCTTTGAGGCGAGGCCAGCTGACACATGTTCCATGCGTGGCCCATGTGCTCAACCTCGTGGTTCAGCGGTTTCTAAACTCATACCCAGAGCTGTCTGATCTGCTGGTAAAAGTTCGCCGCCTGTCTGCACATTTTCGAAAGTCACCTACTGCTTCAGCCGGCCTTGCCGGCTTTCAGCGTCATTTGCATCTTCCGGCTCACAGACTGGTGTGTGATGTCCCCACGCATTGGAATTCAACTCTGCACATGTTGATCAGGATATGTGAGCAGAAGAGGGCAGTTGTTGAGTACCTGCATCACCTAAGCCATCGGGAAATGGGTCAAACTCCACACATAACACCTGAGGAGTGGAGATGGATGTCCGACCTATGTACCATCCTCCAAAACTTTGAGGACTCCACCAAGATGGTGAGCGGCGATGACGCCATTATTAGCGTCACCATACCGCTTCTCTGCCTTCTAAAACGGTCTCTGCTCAAAACCAAACATGATGCATTGCAGGCGGAACACGATGAGTTGGAGCAAGAAACAGTAGTGGGTGTGGGTGATAACACACAGCCCAGCCTCGTCTCATCACAACGTGCAGTGGAGGACTATGACGAGGAGGAAGATGAAGACATGGAGCAACTCTCCGACCAAATTGAGGATATGACATGCATACCAGTCATATGCTCAGTTCAGCGTGGCTGGCCAGAGGACAGGGTAGATGAGGAGGAGGAGGAGGAGAAGGAGGAGGACAGCATGTTCAGTCATCGTGTTGGTCTGGATATTGAAGTGATGGCTGTTAAGAGTCTGGCGCACATGGATGACTTTATGGTAAGCTGCCTGTCTCGTGACCCTCGCGTTAAGAACATCTTGGCCGACAATCATTACTGGTTGGTAACACTGTTAGACCCACGCTACAAGGAGAACTTTATGTCTCTTATTCCCGAGGCGGAGAGGTCAGCCAAAATGCAGCAGTTCTGGAAGGCCATAGTCACGGAAGTAGGCAAAGCATTCCCTTCACAAAACGCTAGCGTCATAATTGTAACACTATTAGTTAAAAGAAAGGGATAAACTGTAAAAAAAACAAAATAAGGCATAACTTTTTTTTAACATCAATTTTTTTTTTTTAGATTTAACCAAAGAATGTGCACATTTGTTATAATAAACAAGTGAAAAATGTTGAAAATCAGTCATCCAAAGGTGTGTGAAAAAAAAATATATATATGGTACCAATAAAAATGTCACTTTGTCCTGCAAAGAATGCAGCCCCCCACATTATTTTTTTCCTCTGTGCGGCCCATACACCCAGCCGAGTTTGAGACCCCCTGCCTTACACTATATAGATATCATGTTCATTCCCCATCTATCTTGCTCAGGAGAGCATCTCCCTCCCCCGGCACCAAGAGCAGCTCATACTGAATTGTTACAATGACTACATTGACACCCCCATACTTTGCACTGACGAGGGGCAAGCACCCCGAAACACCGTGTCTGCAAATTGGGATTCTGATCTGGCTTATATATCCTGAGTCATATTGCAATGGATTGTTGAAAATCCACTTGTGACTTTTAGGATCGCTACTTCCAATAGGTGGCGCTGTGCTAGAGTTTGTCTCCTTTACTGGAGAGACAATTTGTACATTGACTAGTAACACTGCACACAGAAATGCACCTTAATATTCCACTGTTAACCCTTTCCTCCCAGCAGTAACACACAACTCCTCACCTTGATATCATGGTGATTTATGGTCAGAATGACTTCAATGCGATCAGTGATTTCTATTCTAGCTCTGCTCACATAGATTTTATATCCACACTCAACTATAGGCCGTTCTTCATATTTTGGGGGTTTTTAGTCAGATATACTAGTTTGTGCCTGTATAGTATTGGTGTAGATGGGAGTGTAGGGCATGGGTTACATGGCACTGTGGTGGGATACTGATGGGAGGTATTGGTGCTGTGTTTGAGGCTTCTACTGGGTATTTTCCTACAAATACTGGAACAGCTCACTGCTTAGAATGATCCTTCCCAGCTCTATAATATATTATATATACCCCACAATGCAGGCTCACACACACATTTGTCTCAAGTGTGTTGTAGGGACACAGATACAGTCTTGGTCATGTGACTAAAGGCTACTTTACACACTGCGATATCGGTCCTGATATCGCTAGTGTGGGTACCCGCCCCCATCTGTTGCGCGACACGGGCAAATTGCTGCCCATGCTGCACAACACCGAACAGAACCAGTCACACATACTTACCTGCCCGGCGACGTCGCTGTGACCGGCGAACCGCCTCCTTTCTAAGGGGGCGGTTCGTGCGGCGTCACAGCAACGTCACTGAGCGACCGCCCAATAGCAGTGGAGGGGCGGAGATGAGTGGCCGGAACATCCCGCCCACCTCCTTCCTTCCTCATAGCGGCTTTGAGGCAGGTAAGGAGAGGTTCCTCGTTTCTGCGGTGTCACACGGAGCAATGTGTGCTGCCGCAGGAGCGACGAACTACATCGTTACTGCTGCAGTAACGATAATCGAGAATGGAGACCCATGTCACCGATGAGCGATTTTGCACGTTTTTGCAACGATGCAAAATCGCTCATCGGTGTCACACGCAGCAACATCGCTAATGCGGCCGGATGTGCGTCACAAATTCCGTGACCCCAACGACTCCGCATTAGCGATGTCGCAGCGTGTAAAGCCCCCTTTAGTGGGAGTGGTGTACAGGGTCTTAGCAGTAAAGAGTATTCCATATTTCTGCCAGATACCCACAGAGATATTGAAATCTGAAAAAAGAGACTTCTGCTCATTGAAGGTAAGAACTGCTCACATAGCGTTCAACTCCACAGCAAACGTGTGCTCTAGCACTGGCATCTCAGCAGGGATATTCCCCTACTACACATGTGTGTCTGGGTCGCTGTGACAGTTTACAGGACATAACTCAGGGCACCTAGACAGAAGGCAGAGGGACTACTTTCTATTTCTGGTGTAGAGCTTAGTACAATATATATATATATACTATTACATGTGACACATGTACCTTGTATTACCATTATTCGCTGTATATGAACCCCTTTTCTCCGGGCATTATTTGTCTATAGCATTTTTCACGAACCTGAGGCAACTGAGAACCCTTCAGTGAAGGAATTCCACTAACCCTCACAATACCAACCAGGGGCCTCCCTGCAGTAACTCAGGTAGTTGTACCCATTCTCTTTCCGCATTCTATGTGTTCTTCTTCTTTCTTCTTTTTTTTCTTTTTTCTTCTTTTTATTTCTATCATGTAGTTCAGGGGTTTATAGATATATGTCCTGCATCTCATATTTCCTTTAGTGGTGCTTCTTACCCATTCTCATATCATTTACCCTAGTATTTCATGATCCTGAGGCGACTGAGAACCCTTTAATAAAGGAATCCTTTTTCACTTGAATTGTCAAGTGATACTTACCAGTGACTATCACGTAATGTTACAGGTAGTTGCATTTTCTTCCTCTTCTTTCTCTCCTTTCTTCTTTGTCACACGGTCCATTGTGTTATAGCCCACGTGTCATGATAACACTTGTACCATCTTTTCATTTAGATTCCACCTACAATTATTTACCGATTCCAGTTCTGAAATAGGCTTTCATCATCTACTCACTAGAATTCTCAAGTGCATAAGGTACTGAGACATATACATGTTCACACCATTATAAAGAACAAAGTATAAACATTGAGGTTTTTCTCACACCCATGTTCCTGTGTTCTTTGATATGATATGTGTTCATTTCCTTCACTATATAGGATTGCAAGTTTTCCATTTGTACCTTAATGGCAATGACGCTATACAATTGAACACATATCATCCTGTTATCCATATAGGTGTGTATTTACCTGCTTGACTATTTTTGGTTGTTTGATCCAGAATGTTTCTCCAGATAGGTCATGTGGAAATTTTCTTTCCTCAGTACAAATGTTTTCACTATGGCTTTGGAAAAATTTTTTGTATGTGCATCATGGTTATTTGACCCATTGTACTCTCAAGTAGCAATATATTGTACTGTTATGTTGTACTATGTACTAATTACGTGTTTATATGGTTTTGTAACCCTTTATGATCTTAGATAACTTTATCCTTGATAAAGACCTAAAAACAAGGTCGAAACGTTGGATGAATTATCCTTTTGCACAAATAAAGAATTTTCAGCATTCCAAGAGTTCTTTTCTTACGTTATTGATCACTATAGTGTGCCAGAGCTATTTCTATTGAATTGACTCTTATTTTTTCTGAGCACCTGCTATATACACAGTGAGCCAGACATATTCAAGTTTCATTCAGAAGGCAGAGGGAAGCCTTAGCAGCTGAGCCTATATCTTGGCTTGTGAGCATTAGAACAGGCCGGCGATTACAGGGTAACATGAAAAATGTCCAGCTTGCATTATGACTAGAACATGACAATATCCTTTTAAGTACTAACCTATGATGCGTTCCTAAGCAGTTGATGTTATATGTTCTACATTTCATTTTCTGCATACTTTACAAGTAGTAGAATTTGCTTTGATATAGGCAACTGGATTTTCACAATGAAAAGGCAAAGGATAACGCCCGAAAAAGACGCCATACATTATGTCAGTGCCATCACTGACAAACCTGGATTGACCATGAAATACATCAATCCCCTTAAAGGTGAGTTAAAACAAGTTTTAACTAAATTGCCTTAATATTGTCATGCATTAGAATGACTGTCTTAGGTAATGATAAATATTTTCTACAGGAAGAGGAGTGTTTGCTGAAACTGAAATCGAAAAAGGGAGTTTTGTTGCAGAATATCGAGGCGAGCTCACGTATGCACTTACGATGGTAGACAACTACTCGAGATTTATGGTTGTGGTACAAGTCAAAGATCTAATGGCCCATACTGCAGCGAAGGTCTTCCAAGCACACTTATGCAGACCTCATGGCTACTCAGAGAGAGTCCTCACAGATCAAGGCACTGCCTTTGAAGCGGAAATCTTCAAGGACTTCTGCAGCTTTTACCGATGCAGGAAGATGCGCACTACACCCTACCATGCTCAAACCAATGGTTATCAACCTGCTCAGGACTTTACCCCATATTCCAGATGTGGCCTTACAAGTGATTTATAGAGGGTTAACAATACGTTGGGATCACCGGATCTAATCTCCCTTTTTATACACCCTAAAATCTTGTTTGCTTTAGAATAAACAATAACATCATAAAGGTATAGCAGTACCGTTTCAAAGTTTCGGTGTCCCAAGCAGCATTCCATCAGCCTCTGGAAGGTTCCTGGCAAATTGCACAGCTCGAAGGGCATGCTTTTGAACTCGCAGAGACCCATCGGGGTGGCAAAGGCGGTCTTCTCCCGGTCTGCCTCAGCAACGGACACTTGCCAATAGCGACTAGTGAGATCAAGGGTAGAAAAATAATTTGCAGTTCTCAATGCAGCTAGCTATTCCTCAATACAGGGGAGTGGTGCTGTCCTTCTTCTTTAACAGGACCAACGGAGCTGCCCAGAGGCTACAACTGTCACGGATAACCCCAGCCTCCTTCATGTTGCTCAACATGTCCTTGGTACACTGGTAATGTGCAGGTAGTTTTGGCTTATATCTCTCTTTGATGGGTGGGTGTGCACTTGTGGGGATGTAGTGTTTGACCCCTTTTATTCTTCAAAAGTCTAGCGGATGTTTGCTGAAGACTTGCTCGTATTCTTGCACTAGCCTGTAGACCCCCTTCTTGTGATGTGAAGGTGTGGAGTCAGTGCCTACGTGTAATTCCTTACACCACTCCTCTGGCTGACTTGGTGAGCTGTCACTGAATGGGTGGGCTGAAGCAATGGTGGATGCTGCTGTTTGGATAGCATGTGTATCTACTGAGAACAGCTTATCAATGGTGGCAAATCGGAGCAGCTTAATCTCTTGCTCTCCGCAGTTCAACACTCTCATGGGCACTCTTCCCTTCCATATTAATGAATAAAACTATGATGTAAATAGCATATAGATACCCCACAAATGCAGATAAAAGTAGGTTATGGGAAAAGGGGGAAGAGAGAAACAGGAAAATAGTGGAATAAAGTATACCTTCCAGGTGGGAGAGGAAATGGCAGCACAGCCAGTGGAGGTGAAGCAAGGGGAGCCTGCAACTAAAGAGTTGAGAGCGTTATCACATGGTGACTGAGCCTGATTGTAACGGGAGCATAGAGGTGCCGATCCTGTCTTACCTGCGTTGGTGTAGAAGTGGGTGTCCTGTGGTGGAGTCAGCTGTGTGCAGTGGTGGCCGTGGGTTCTTTTATGTGCGACCGTAGTAATAGCTGCGCCCACTTCCTGTATGGGAGTGGAATGCAGTGAGGCTAATGGAACGCACGCCTGCGCATTTGTGTTTAACGTCGCGCATGTGCAGAACGGAGAAAAGGCTGCGCTCACTTCCTAATGAAAGGGAGTGAGACGCAGCTGGGAAGGGAAGGGAAAAGATTAGGGTTTGGGGATGATGAAAGGGCTTTCTACGGGCAAGGATGGCAAAGGGTGGCAGTGACGGAAAGTCAGGCAGCCTGTCCTGTCCTGTCCTGTCCGTCCGTCTTTTTGTATCATGAATTGGAAAGACTGCAAGGGGGAGGGGAGGTGCTTGGAGGAGGAGGAGTTATTCAGATTAATTGCAGTGGGCGGCGGCTGCAAAAAGCATCATTCTTCTTGTTTTTGCTCTGCAAAACAGCCTTTTCAAGGGTTGGCTTGGGTGACAAAATGTCTTCTGTAGGCGTGGGTTTGTCTCCCTCTCCCTAAGATGTGTCCGGTATAGGCCAGGGTGCCACTCAAGGCCGTAACCAATTCGGGTTATAGCTTCTCGGCCTTTTGGCTAAGATCAAGTGTAGTTTCGGAGGACGCTACCTTGGTCGGTACTGGAAGGTGCCTGGGATTGCACGTCTGCCGGCCTTGAGGAAGTGTGTGCGCCTTCTGGTGACACATAGCCCTCTTGTGCCTGGACGGTTCCCAGGCAACGGGAGGCGATCACCTTTGTTATTTTGAAGTCCTACTGATAAACAGAAAAAAAAAAAAATTAAATCTGTTCTTATCAGTTTAATATCTGATACGTCCCCTCTCTGGGGACCATATATTAAATGGATTTTTAGAACAAGGAGATGGAAAAAATCTTGCTCTGTCCACTCCACGCATTGACCTGGTATTGCAGTACCTCCAGGACCGGTGCACCCCTTCTTAACCCAGTTTCCAAAAGCAGAACTCAATTCACCTGATTCAAATGAGCCCCATTAGTGAATTGAAAGAAAGCAAAAACTTTATATGCACCTCAATTTGGCCAATTCACTTTTCACACTTTCACCCTTTTTTTTATCTTTCACACCTTTTACTTGCTTTATTGATGCAAAAGCTGTGCCAAATAGCAAACTCATCTCCACTCAACTTGACCAACTCTGCTATGTCCCGTGCAGTA
Organism: Anomaloglossus baeobatrachus; assembly: GCF_048569485.1. NCBI lineage: Eukaryota > Metazoa > Chordata > Amphibia > Anura > Aromobatidae > Anomaloglossus > Anomaloglossus baeobatrachus. The sequence continues at coordinate 65,558 of NW_027442831.1, forward strand.
TCTTATTCTCAGTCTTATCTAGATCATTTGCAATTGAATAGAATAGATCCCTTTTGGACACATTGGATTCAGCTGCTGCAGTGACTGCAGGTGTTAGAAGATGCAGACTTGGCATCAGGTGCTGTCTATCAGATTCCACTCCAATTAAAGCTTCCATTGTTTTTCGGTGTTTTCTTTGAGCAATGATGATGTCTTTAGTGATCTGTTGGCTCCCTCTCCTGGAGGAAGAGTTTGCTTGCTCTTGGACTTTCAAAAAGAGAGGTCATGATAGACATTTAGCTTCTGAGCCCAATTGGGGACAGTCATGGGTGATGAATGTTTTGCAACCTGCTGCGAAGCCTGATACCGCAATATAAGGAACGTCAAATACTAAGAATGGGCGGCCTATGAAAGAATTAGTACTTTCATTAAGCATACTTAAACGGCTAATTGGGAATAGACAAACTGTAAAAAGCCCTCTGAGAAAGCCCCTCTCTAACCTTTGTTAGTAAGCTTTTCTGTAGTCTGCCTGTTGATGTATTTTCCGTTTGAACAGTGCACAACATGAAGTGACGGAACACTGGCTTGTCACAATGTCCCCCGCTGACATCACGATAGCGCTGCTGCCTAGAAAGCCAGCTGCGCAGCAGAAGTTGCTCTTTGGGTGGGATGGTGGGCTAATGTATCTATTCCTGCTTGGTGTGAGTTTGACATGATCTAGAGCAACGAGTTCCAGCGGCTAGCGGTTGATTATTGGCTGTAATGGGGCTTTCTGGCTGGTGCCAGCCTTTCTTCTTAGCACACAGGAACCACAATCCCTACACCATGCTTCGATGGATTCTCTCATCCCAGCCCAGTAAAACTACATATTTCACACAGTTATAAGCAGCCCATGGGCATTCACCTGGATTAAAACCCATAACAGCTCATAGACCAAACAATCAATCTACCACTGGACCAAAGACAGGAAGCTAAATCCACTGCCTGCGGTAACTAACTTAATCCTATAGTCTACTCACACAACAAACCCAAGAGAAAGGAAAAAAACATGGCTTCGATTATCCATCCAATGAAAACGCATAACCATTGTGAGCCATTGGACAATGCAATTGCACACATGGTGACATGGTGCACGGCCCAATGAATCAAGTCTGTACTTCATATTCACGGTTTAAGCCCTTGGGTTCTAATGTGTCCAGAGTACATATCCAGAAAGATTCCCTTTCTTTGTGCTAAGCACAAGTCAACAATACGTTGTAAGCAGATTCTATTACCAGTCCCACACCATTTTGTGACGCATAATCGCACAGTGGCCCAATTAAGATTCCAAGTCATCGAACATGTCCCAGCCATACGCAGAGGAGGCGATAGAATTAGGAAGCTCAAAGAAAGGGAATCTTTCTGGATATATACTCTGGGCACGTTGGAACCCAAGGGCTTAAACCATGAATATGAAGAACCGACTTGATTCATTGGGCCGTGCACATTTTTTCTAACGCCCGGTTCTTTTTCGTGTTCACACTATATATGGTTCCAGTATGTATGGAGTTCCATTCTTCTTGTTTTTTATTTGTCATGTTTGTCTGATTACCTTGTCTAACAGTTTTTTCTCCCCTTTCTTTACCTTCCAGGTTCCCATAGTCACGTGAAATATCCCTGTTGCACTTGATTACGGCTCACTATTCACTATAGGATGTCTTATATCTAACATCACACTCTCACCCATCAGCACTCTATAGGTTTGTATAAGGTATGCGCTTACACATCCGGTCCTCCATAGGTATTTCCACTTATGTAGCACTATCCCTATGATCACTCATAACTCATACCCTTGTAGTCAATTACAGCCTCCTCTCTCCCCTCTCCCCTTCTCCCTTTCCATCTATAATTTTGCCAGTACAATATTAGTTTACATTAGGCACACACTCACATATTCCTTTCCTTAGTGACTTATTGTAATTCACATTCGCATACAATTCTCTATGCCTGCCCCATTACTACATTCATACCTACTTGACCCTATCCTGATACCCCTTGTCTCACCTTGTTGGTCCCTACACCTGTTATCATCTCCTTTCCTGTGTCTGTCTTGTCACACAACACATTTTAGCATATCCTTGTGCTCCTTATTACCTGTCCTGCCTATTAGAATTATGTCCATTATGTCCATGCATGGCCCAATGAATCAAGTCTGTACTTCATATTCATGGTTTAAGCCTTTGGGTTCCAATGTGCCCAGAGTATATATCCAGAAAGATTCCCTTTCTTTGAGCTTCCTAATTCTATTGCCTCCTCTACGTATGGCTTGGACATGTTCGATGACTTGGAATCTTAATTGGATCACTGTGTGATTATGCGTCACAAAATGGTGTGGGACTGGTAATAGAATCTGCTTACAATGTATTGTTGACTTGTGTTTAGCTCAAAGAAAGAGAATCTTTCTGGATATGTACTCTGGGCACATTAGAACCCAAGGGCTTAAACCGTGAATATGAAGTAAAGACTTGATTCATTGGGCCGTGCACCATGTCACCATGTGTCCAATTGCATTGTCCAATGGCTCACAATGGTTATGCGTTTTCATTGGATGGATAATCGAAGCCATGTTTTTTTCCTTTCTGTTGGGTTTGTTGTGTGAGTAGCCTATAGGATTAAGTTGGTTACCGCAGGCAGTGGATTTAACTTCCTGTCTTTGGTCCAGTGGTAGATGGATTGTCTGGTCTATGAGCTGTTATTGGTTTGAATGCAGGTGAATGCCCATGGGCTGCTTATGACTGTGTAAAATATGTAGTTTTACTGGGCTGGGATGAGAGAATCCATTGAGGCATGGTGTAGGGATTGTGGTTCCTGTGTGCTAAGAAGAGAGGCTGGCACCAGCCAGAAAGCCCCATTGCAGCCAATAATCACTTAATAACTTTTTCAACTTGTCATCATATGGGAGGCCTTCCATTCCTTGTAGTAGTCTAGTTGCCCACCTTTGAACTGACTCTAACTTCTGAATGTCCTTTTTAAAATGTGGAGCCCAAAACTGGTTCCCATATTCCAGATGTAGCCTTACAAGTGATTTATAGAGGTTGATCATCTTTACTTATCATTTAAAACTTTCAAACTGGTACACTCAACACATAAAGCCCCCCCCTTTTAAAGAGTAGTTTCCCTGTACCTAAGTGGGGGTCTACCTAGGTTGGAGCGAGTGGACCTTCGGGGTCCGGTGTCAGTGGTGACAGGCAGTGGGCAGAGGGAACAGTCAGTTCCTCCTCCCTGCTATCATGTGGGGCAGGCGGAGGCGTAGGGGAGCTGGGTACAGGTACATCCCTGGCACTGGCTCGCGGTTAACCGTTTCCATCATTTCTTCATCCACGGGTTGTGGGAACAGTATCACTGGAAGGATCACCGCACCGTTCTGTGTAGGCCAGTCTGCTGGAAAATCACCCATCATGGTGTGGATTACCTCTTTTTCCTTCTCCACTGGACTGGGAACTGGAGCCTCACTCATCCGCTACTCTCAATGCTGGTGGGCACTTCTTCAGGTGGTCTCGGGAAACCGTGGCCAAAGTCCCCCCCTGGTCACGGCTGATCTGGTAGGCCTTCCCATTCTCCCATCCTGTGGGCTGGACTACATACGGGGTTTTTTCCCATTGATCATCCAGCTTGTGGGCCCTTCTTTTCCGCTTCAGCACTACATCCCCAGGTTGGAAGGAACCGGCAGGCGCCTTCTTGTTGAAGCACTGCTCCTGTTGTCCCCGACTCCGGCACAAGTTCTTTTCAACATACTCCTGGACCTGTCGGTACTGTGTCCTCCGCCGAGTGTCCCATTCAGCTGTCGACAGGAGTGCTTCTGAAGCTTCCAAGCCCATTTCCAGATCCACTGGTAGCCGGCCGGGACGAGCTCTCATCAGGTATGCTGGAGTGCATTTCGTAGAGCTGGAAGGGATGTTGTTGTACATATCGACCAGGTCAGGTAGCTTCTCCAGCCACAGGTTCCGCTCTTCCAGTGGTAACGTCTTGAGGAGGCCCAGGACCAAGTGGTTCATCTTTTCACAAATGCCATTGGTTTGGGCGTGGTAAGGCGTGGTCCGGATTTTCTTGCAGCCGTACAACTGGCAGAATTCCTGGAATACCTCTGCTTCAAAGGCCGGACCCTGGTCGGTAAGCACCCTCTCCGGGTACCAATGCGGTCAACAGAAATAAGCCTGGAAAGCCTTAGCAGCGGTGCGGCCGGTTAAGTCCTTAACTGGGACAACCACCAGGAACCTCGAGTAGTGGTCTACGATGGTCAGAGCGTAGGTGTACCCACTTCGGCTGGGGGTGAGCTTTACATGGTCAAGGGGAACCAGCTCCAGCGGTTGGTGTGTAATGATCGGGTGTAGGGGTGCCTTCTGGCTGGCCTCGTCCTTCCTTCTCAATGCGCAAGGGCCACATTCTCGGCACCAGGCCTCCACAGATTCCCGCATTCCACTCCAATAGAACCGCTCTCTTAACAACATCTCTAGCTTCTTCCACCCGAAGTGCACTGCACCATCATGGTATGCTTGCAGGACGGTGGGCACTTTAGCCTGGGGAATCACCAGCTGGCGGATCTTCTCGTGAGTCTTTGGATTAATCAGCTCGCGATACAACTTCCCCTGGTGTAGGTATAGCCGGGTCCGTTCTTGCCACAGACGTTGGGCTTCGGCAGGGGCAGCAGGGTCTATCCCAGCAGAACCCTGTTCCACTAGAGTCTTGACCAGGCGGACAGCAGGTGCCTGGTCCTGAGCTTCCTGCCAGTCCTGTCGGGGCAGCGGATCCAGGTTCACCCGTTGTTGGTAGACGTGCACCTTCTCAGTGAATGGCCGGTGAAATGCAGGCAACTCGATCTCTTCGAGGTCATCATCCTCTGGCCCCTCTTCCGACAGGTGGGGCATCCGGGAGAGTGCATTGGCATTGACGTTGGTACGGCCGGCCCGGTACTTGATGGTGAAATCGTAGTTGGCTAACCTGGTCACCCACCGCTGCTCCAACGCGCCCAGCTTGGCCGTATCTAGATGGGTCAGCAGGTTATTGTCTGTGTACGCGGTGAACTTGGCTGCTGCCAGGTAATGGCGGAAACGCTCGGTGATAGCCCACACCAGTGCCAAGAGCTCAAGCTTGAAGGAGATGTAGTTCTCAGGGTTCCTCTCAGTCGGTCGGAGTTTTCGGCTAGCATAAGCTATTACCTTTTCCCTTCTGTCTTGGACCTGGGATAGAACAGCCCCCAAGCCCACATTGCTGGCGTCGGTGTAGAGGATGAATGGGCGGCTGTAGTCAGGGTACGCTAGGATTTCCTCTCCGGTCAGGGCTGTTCTCAGCTGGCGGAAGGATTCCTCATGCTTTTCTTCCCACACCAATGGGGCTACTAGGGATCTACCACCCTTGGTCTGTCCTACGAGGAGGTCTTGCATGGGGGCAGCCATCTTTGTGTACCCCTTAATGAAGCGACGGTAATATCCCACCAGGCCCAGAAACTGCCTCACTTCCCTCACTGTGGTCGGTCTCGGCCAGTCTTGGATGGCGGTGATCTTCTCGGGGTTGGGGGCGACACCTTCCGCACCAACCACATGTCCTAGGTACTGCACTCTGGGTTTCAGCAGATGACACTTTGAGGGCTTCAACTTCATCCCATACTTGGCAAGGGACGCGAACACCTCGGCTAGGTGCTCCAGGTGGGCTTCATACGTCTGTGAGTACACAATCACATCATCCAAGTACAGCAAAACGGTCCCATAGGCAGTCTTCTCTCGGTCTTCCGGTGCCACGGCCACCTGCCAGTACCCGCTGGTGAGGTCAAGGGTGGAGAAGTAGTTAGCGGTTCTCAGCGAGGCCAGGGACTCTTTGATGCGGGGCAGAGGGTAAGCATCCTTATGCGTTATCTGGTTAATCTTCCGGTAATCCACACACATCCGCATGGTGCCATCCTTCTTCTTAACCAGCACCAACGGAGCGGCCCAGGGACTACAGCTGTCCCTAATAACCTCTGCCTCCTTCATGTTCCTCAACATGTCTTTGGCGCATTGGTAGTGCGCAGGGGGAATAGGCCTGTATCTCTCTTTAATAGGGGAGTGTGTACCGGTAGGGATGTGGTGTTGAACCCCTTTAATCTGCCCAAAATCTAGAGGGTGCTTGCTAAAAACCCGCTCATACTCCTGTACCACCCGGTATACCCCTTCCTTGTGGTGTATGGGGGTATCATCAGTGCCGACATGTAGCTCTCGATACCACTCGCCTAACTCCCCCAGGGATGAGTGGGAACCGGCAGCAGGCGGTGTGACCGGGGGAACGGCTTCATGGATCGTGTGGGGATCTAGAGTGAACAATTTGGCAAGGGTAGCGTACCGGGTGGTGCATGAATGCACACATATTGGTTTTATAATCTTATTGTATTACTTTATATTCTTATTTCACTTGTGCATATCTCCACCATAATCCTGGCTAAGAAATATAGCTTTTTTTGGGGTACACAGGTAGTAAGGTCTTCTTTCTATTTCTTTAGGGGTGATATAGCCTGGTGGAACTCTAGACCTCTAACATTATATATGCACCCTTTTTCTTTATGGTTCTTGGACACCTTATAACATTCTTCCATACATATATATCTTTCTCATAAATTATAAATAATTAGGCATTTTTATATATTTTATTTACATTTTCATAAATAACTTTTTACAAAGCATGGGGGACATTCTCACATACATATAATTTTCATGTACGCATTCTGAAAATTTACGCATAAACCGTACACACTCCTTTTTGTAACAATTTCTATAACTCATTCGCTGAACTCTCATCCCGGATATTCATTCTTACACCGAATTTCCTGTTATAACACAACATTCATGATTTTTATTCAATTTATTTTTATTTTTTAGGTTTATTAGTAGTGATGAGCGAGTACTAAAAAGCTCGGGTGCTCGAAGCTCGGGCCGAGCCTCCCAAGATACTCGTGTACTCGGCCCGAGCACCGAGCCCAATGTTATCCTATGGGAGACCCGAGTATTTTTGTGAAATGACCACCGGCAGCATGTAGAAACCCTAAAAATGGCACAAAAGTCTCCGAAGAGTGCTCAAATGACATGGCAACAGCATGGGGAAGACCCCTTGAAGCATTTATCACTCAAAAGTCACAGCTGTGAATAATTTTGTCCACGTTTTACGCCATTTTTACGGACTCACCAGAAAACCTTCCAAAATGACACCAAAATGATTTTTCATAGCGGAAATGTTAAGGGCACATACCCAATAGTGAGATAGAGCTAATGTATGTTACTTTTTGAGATCAATACATGAAAGATTTTACGTAAAACATTGTGTGGCACTCCGATGTCCCTGAGAAGAGACGTACATAAAGGCCTCTGAGTCTAATGTGCCCATTTTGAGGAACTGAGTCTTTGTAGTATTTTCCTTTGCCAGGGCAGTCCAAAATTGTGAGGTTCACCAATGCCCCTGCATACAGACGTGCATGATGGCCTGTAAACCTGAAGTGCCCATTGTAAGGAAGTGGGTCTATTGTAGTATAGCCCTTAGGCAGGGCAGCCAAAAATTGGGAGGCTCCACGTTGTCCCTGGATAGAGACGTGCATGAGGGCCTCAAAACATTAAGTGTCCAGTGTCAGGAAGTGGGTGTATTATAGTATAGCCCTTAGGCAGGGCAGCCAAAAATTGGGAGGCTCTACGTTGTCCCTGGATAGAGACGTGCATGAGGGCCTGTAAACCTGAAGTGCCCATTGGAAGGAAGTGGGTCTTTTGTAGTATAGCCCTTTGGCAGGGCAGCCAAAAATTGGGAGGCTCCACGTTGTCCCTGGATAGAGACGTGCATGAGGGCCTGTAAACCTGAAGTGCCCATTGGAAGGAAGTGGGTCTTTTGTAGTATAGCCCTTTGGCAGGGCAGCCAAAAATTGGGAGGCTCCACGTTGTCCCTGGATAGAGACGTGCATGAGGGCCTCAAAACATTAAGTGTCCATTGTCAGGAAGTGGGTGTATTATAGTATAGCCCTTTGGCAGGGCAGCCAAAAATTGGGAGGCTCCACGTTGTCCCTGGATAGAGACGTGCATGAGGGCCTCAAAACATTAAGTGTCCATTGTCAGGAAGTGGGTGTATTATAGTATAGCCCTTAGGCAGGGCAGCCAAAAATTGGGAGGCTCCACGTTGTCCCTGGATAGAGACGTGCATGAGGGCCTCAAAACATTAAGTGTCCATTGTCAGGAAGTGGGTCTTTTGTAGTATAGCCCTTTGGCAGGGCAGCCAAAAATTGGGAGGCTCCACGTTGTCCCTGGATAGAGACGTGCATGAGGGCCTCAAAACATTAAGTGTCCATTGTCAGGAAGTGGGTGTATTATAGTATAGCCCTTAGGCAGGGCAGCCAAAAATTGGGAGGCTCCACGTTGTCCCTGGATAGAGACGTGCATGAGGGCCTCAAAACATTAAGTGTCCATTGTCAGGAAGTGGGTCTTTTGTAGTATAGCCCTTTGGCAGGGCAGCCAAAAATTGGGAGGCTCCACGTTGTCCCTGGATAGGGACGTGCATGAGGGCCTCAAAACATTAAGTGTCCATTGTCAGGAAGTGGGTGTATTATAGTATAGCCCTTTGGCAGGGCAGCCAAAAATTGGGAGGCTCCACGTTGTCCCTGCATAGAGACGTGCATGAGGGCCTCAAAACATTGTTCCCATTGCAAAGGAGCGGGTCTCCTGTCGTTGTAATGTCCATTCTGCAAAGAATGGGCGAAAAAAATTACCACTGGGGGTATACCTGAAACAAAGGCCTAACTCTTGTAACGGTCATCATGGTGGCGCATGAGGAGAAGGAGGAGCAGTCCAGCGATTATCCAAAGTCCAGAAGTGTGTACCCATGGGTGACTGGAGGTACATGGCAAATTCCCGTTACAAACTTTAAATTCCGCTCTCATTTGCTGGTGGTGTGGTGAAGTCTGGCCCAATCCAACCCTTGTTCATCTTGATCAGAGTCAGCCTGTCAGCATTTTCAGTTGACAGGCGGGTGCGTTTATCTGTAATGATTCCACCTGCGGCACTAAAAACACGCTCTGACAAAACGCTAGCGGCAGGGCAGGCCAGGACTTCCAAGGCGTAGAGAGCCAATTCATGCCACGTGTCCACCTTGGATACCCAATAATTGTAAGGCACAGAGGAATGTCGGAGTACAGTTGTTCGATCTGCAAGGTACTCCTTGAGCATCTGGGCAAACTTAGGATTTCTTGTGGCACTACCCCGCACCTCAGGGGCTGTGGTACGTGAGGGGCTGAGAAAACTGTCCCACATCTTAAAGACTGTTCCCCTACCTCTGGCGGATTGGACTTGTGCCTCTCTCGGCTGTACGCCTTGGTTGTCCACTGATTCCTGACCTATGCCGCTAGCGTTTTGTGAGGGGAATGCTTTGCCTACTTCCGTGACTATGGCCTTCCGGAACTGCTGCATTTTGGTTGACCTCTCCGCCTCGGGAATAAGAGACATAAAGTTCTCCTTGTAGCGTGGGTCTAACAGTGTTACCAACCAGTAATGATTGTCGGCCAAGATGTTCTTAACGCGAGGGTCACGAGACAGGCAGCTTACCATAAAGTCAGCCATGTGCGCCAGACTCTTAACAGCCAGGACTTCAGTAGCCTGACCAACACGTTGACTGAACATGCTGTCCTCCTCCTCCTCCTCCTCCTCCTCCTCATCTACCCTGTCCTCTGGCCAGCCACGCTGAACCGAGGATATGACTGGTGTGCATGTCATATCCTCAATTTGGCCGGAGATTTGCTCCATGTCTTCATCCTCCTCCTCGTCATAGTCCTCCACTGCACGTTGTGATGAGACGAGGCTGGGCTGTGTGTTATCACCCACACCCACTACTGTTTCTTGCTGCAACTCATCGCGCTCCGCCTGCAATGCATCATGTTTGGTTTTGAGCAGAGACCGTTTTAGAAGGCAGAGTAGCGGTATGGTGACGCTAATAATGGCGTCATCTTATACCTTTATGATGTTATTGTTTATTCTAAAGCAAACAAGATTTTAGGGTGTATAAAAAGGGAGATTAGATCCGGTGATCCCAACGTATTGTTAACCCTCTATAAATCACTTGTAAGGCCACATCTGGAATATGGGGTAAAGTCCTGAACAGGTTGATAACCATTGGTTTGAGCATGGTAGGGTGTAGTGCGCATCTTCCTGCATCCGCCATAACCTTCCCTTAGGATATACTGTGCCCTTATCAGA
>NW_027442832.1:0-75751 GCF_048569485.1 Anomaloglossus baeobatrachus
TACATGAAATGAACACATTTTTCTCCAAAACTATAACAGATGCAAGCTTGTCCTGTTTGGTGGAGATGATATTTAATAAAATAAGTAGAAATCCACTAAAAGTTTTGTTTGGTTATCTTGCAATCCCGAGATAATCGTCTCCATGCTCCAAATCCATTTTAAAGCCATTTTTAAGGCATTTCGCGCATACATGAAATGAACACATTTTTCTCCAAAACTATAACAGATGCAAGCTTGTCCTGTTTGGTGGAGATGATATTTAATAAAATAAGTAGAAATCCACTAAAAGTTTTGTTTGGTTATCTTGCAATCCCGAGATAATCGTCTCCATGCTCCAAATCCATTTTAAAGCCATTTTTAAGGCATTTCGCGCATACATGAAATGAACACATTTTTCTCCAAAACTATAACAGATGCAAGCTTGTCCTGTTTGGTGGAGATGATATTTAATAAAATAAGTAGAAATCCACTAAAAGTTTTGTTTGGTTATCTTGCAATCCCGAGATAATCGTCTCCATGCTCCAAATCCATTTTAAAGCCATTTTTAAGGCATTTCGCGCATACATGAAATGAACACATTTTTCTCCAAAACTATAACAGATGCAAGCTTGTCCTGTTTGGTGGAGATGATATTTAATAAAATAAGTAGAAATCCACTAAAAGTTTTGTTTGGTTATCTTGCAATCCCGAGATAATCGTCTCCATGCTCCAAATCCATTTTAAAGCCATTTTTAAGGCATTTCGCGCATACATGAAATGAACACATTTTTCTCCAAAACTATAACAGATGCAAGCTTGTCCTGTTTGGTGGAGATGATATTTAATAAAATAAGTAGAAATCCACTAAAAGTTTTGTTTGGTTATATTGCAATCCCGAGATAATCGTCTCCATGCTCCAAATCCATTTTAAAGCCATTTTTAAGGCATTTCGCGCATACATGAAATGAACACATTTTTCTCCAAAACTATAACAGATGCAAGCTTGTCCTGTTTGGTGGAGATGATATTTAATAAAATAAGTAGAAATCCACTAAAAGTTTTGTTTGGTTATCTTGCAATCCCGAGATAATCGTCTCCATGCTCCAAATCCATTTTAAAGCCATTTTTAAGGCATTTCGCGCATACATGAAATGAACACATTTTTCTCCAAAACTATAACAGATGCAAGCTTGTCCTGTTTGGTGGAGATGATATTTAATAAAATAAGTAGAAATCCACTAAAAGTTTTGTTTGGTTATCTTGCAATCCTGAGATAATCGTCTCCATGCTCCAAATCCATTTTAAAGCCATTTTTAAGGCATTTCGCGCATACATGAAATGAACACATTTTTCTCCAAAACTATAACAGATGCAAGCTTGTCCTGTTTGGTGGAGATAATATTTAATAAAATAAGTAGAAATCTACTAAAAGTTTCGTTTGTTTATATTGCCATCCTGAGATAATCGTCTCCATGCTCCAAATCCATTTTAAAGCCATTTCAAAGGCATTTTGCGCATACATGAAATGAACACATTTTTCTCCAAAACTATAACACATGCAAGCTTGTCCTGTTTGGTGGAGATGATATTTAATAAAATAAGTAGAAATCCACTAAAAGTTTTGTTTGGTTATCTTGCAATCCCGAGATAATCGTCTCCATGCTCCAAATCCATTTTAAAGCCATTTTTAAGGCATTTCGCGCATACATGAAATGAACACATTTTTCTCCAAAACTATAACAGATGCAAGCTTGTCCTGTTTGGTGGAGATGATATTTAATAAAATAAGTAGAAATCCACTAAAAGTTTTGTTTGGTTATCTTGCAATCCCGAGATAATCGTCTCCATGCTTCAAATCCATTTTAAAGCCATTTTTAAGGCATTTCGCGCATACATGAAATGAACACATTTTTCTCCAAAACTATAACAGATGCAAGCTTGTCCTGTTTGGTGGAGATAATATTTAATAAAATAAGTAGAAATCTACTAAAAGTTTCGTTTGTTTATATTGCCATCCTGAGATAATCGTCTCCATGCTCCAAATCCATTTTAAAGCCATTTCAAAGGCATTTTGCGCATACATGAAATGAACACATTTTTCTCCAAAACTATAACACATGCAAGCTTGTCCTGTTTGGTGGAGATGATATTTAACAAGATAAGTAGAAATCCACTAAAAGTTTTGTTTGGTTATCTTGCAATCCCGAGATAATCGTCTCCATGCTCCAAATCCATTTTAAAGCCATTTCAAAGGCATTTTGCGCATACATGAAATGAACACATTTTTCTCCAAAACTATAACACATGCAAGCTTGTCCTGTTTGGTGGAGATGATATTTAATAAAATAAGTAGAAATCCACTAAAAGTGTTGTTTGGTTATCTTGCAATCCCGAGATAATCGTCTCCATGCTCCAAATCCATTTTAAAGCCATTTTTAAGGCATTTCGCGCATACATGAAATGAACACATTTTTCTCCAAAACTATAACAGATGCAAGCTTGTCCTGTTTGGTGGAGATGATATTTAATAAAATAAGTAGAAATCCACTAAAAGTTTTGTTTGGTTATCTTGCAATCCCGAGATAATCGTCTCCATGCTCCAAATCCATTTTAAAGCCATTTTTAAGGCATTTCGCGCATACATGAAATGAACACATTTTTCTCCAAAACTATAACAGATGCAAGCTTGTCCTGTTTGGTGGAGATGATATTTAATAAAATAAGTAGAAATCCACTAAAAGTTTTGTTTGGTTATCTTGCAATCCCGAGATAATCGTCTCCATGCTCCAAATCCATTTTAAAGCCATTTTTAAGGCATTTCGCGCATACATGAAATGAACACATTTTTCTCCAAAACTATAACAGATGCAAGCTTGTCCTGTTTGGTGGAGATGATATTTAATAAAATAAGTAGAAATCCACTAAAAGTTTTGTTTGGTTATCTTGCAATCCCGAGATAATCGTCTCCATGCTCCAAATCCATTTTAAAGCCATTTTTAAGGCATTTCGCGCATACATGAAATGAACACATTTTTCTCCAAAACTATAACAGATGCAAGCTTGTCCTGTTTGGTGGAGATAATATTTAATAAAATAAGTAGAAATCTACTAAAAGTTTCGTTTGTTTATATTGCCATCCTGAGATAATCGTCTCCATGCTCCAAATCCATTTTAAAGCCATTTCAAAGGCATTTTGCGCATACATGAAATGAACACATTTTTCTCCAAAACTATAACACATGCAAGCTTGTCCTGTTTGGTGGAGATGATATTTAATAAAATAAGTAGAAATCCACTAAAAGTTTTGTTTGGTTATCTTGCAATCCCGAGATAATCGTCTCCACGCTCCAAATCCATTTTAAAGCCATTTTTAAGGCATTTCGCGCATACATAAAATGAACACATTTTTCTCCAAAACTATAACAGATGCAAGCTTGTCCTGTTTGGTGGAGATGATATTTAATAAAATAAGTAGAAATCCACTAAAAGTTTTGTTTGGTTATCTTGCAATCCTGAGATAATCGTCTCCATGCTCCAAATCCATTTTAAAGCCATTTTTAAGGCATTTCGCGCATACATGAAATGAACACATTTTTCTCCAAAACTATAACAGATGCAAGCTTGTCCTGTTTGGTGGAGATAATATTTAATAAAATAAGTAGAAATCTACTAAAAGTTTCGTTTGTTTATATTGCCATCCTGAGATAATCGTCTCCATGCTCCAAATCCATTTTAAAGCCATTTCAAAGGCATTTTGCGCATACATGAAATGAACACATTTTTCTCCAAAACTATAACACATGCAAGCTTGTCCTGTTTGGTGGAGATGATATTTAATAAAATAAGTAGAAATCCACTAAAAGTTTTGTTTGGTTATCTTGCAATCCCGAGATAATCGTCTCCATGCACCAAATCCATTTTAAAGCCATTTTTAAGGCATTTCGCGCATACATGAAATGAACACATTTTTCTCCAAAACTATAACAGATGCAAGCTTGTCCTGTTTGGTGGAGATGATATTTAATAAAATAAGTAGAAATCCACTAAAAGTTTTGTTTGGTTATCTTGCAATCCCGAGATAATCGTCTCCATGCACCAAATCTATTTTAAAGCCATTTTTAAGGCATTTCGCGCATACATGAAATGAACACATTTTTCTCCAAAACTATAACAGATGCAAGCTTGTCCTGTTTGGTGGAGATGATATTTAATAAAATAAGTAGAAATCCACTAAAAGTTTTGTTTGGTTATCTTGCAATCCCGAGATAATCGTCTCCATGCTCCAAATCCATTTTAAAGCCATTTTTAAGGCATTTCGCGCATACATGAAATGAACACATTTTTCTCCAAAACTATAACAGATGCAAGCTTGTCCTGTTTGGTGGAGATGATATTTAATAAAATAAGTAGAAATCCACTAAAAGTTTTGTTTGGTTATCTTGCAATCCCGAGATAATCGTCTCCATGCTCCAAATCTATTTTAAAGCCATTTTTAAGGCATTTCGCGCATACATGAAATGAACACATTTTTCTCCAAAACTATAACAGATGCAAGCTTGTCCTGTTTGGTGGAGATAATATTTAATAAAATAAGTAGAAATCTACTAAAAGTTTCGTTTGTTTATATTGCCATCCTGAGATAATCGTCTCCATGCTCCAAATCCATTTTAAAGCCATTTCAAAGGCATTTTGCGCATACATGAAATGAACACATTTTTCTCCAAAACTATAACACATGCAAGCTTGTCCTGTTTGGTGGAGATGATATTTAATAATATAAGTAGAAATCCACTAAAAGTTTTGTTTGGTTATCTTGCAATCCCGAGATAATCGTCTCCATGCTCCAAATCCATTTTAAAGCCATTTTTAAGGCATTTCGCGCATACATAAAATGAACACATTTTTCTCCAAAACTATAACAGATGCAAGCTTGTCCTGTTTGGTGGAGATGATATTTAATAAAATAAGTAGAAATCCACTAAAAGTTTTGTTTGGTTATCTTGCAATCCCGAGATAATCGTCTCCATGCTCCAAATCCATTTTAAAGCCATTTTTAAGGCATTTCGCGCATACATGAAATGAACACATTTTTCTCCAAAACTATAACAGATGCAAGCTTGTCCTGTTTGGTGGAGATGATATTTAATAAAATAAGTAGAAATCCACTAAAAGTTTTGTTTGGTTATCTTGCAATCCCGAGATAATCGTCTCCATGCTCCAAATCCATTTTAAAGTCATTTTTAAGGCATTTCGCGCATACATGAAATGAACACATTTTTCTCCAAAACTATAACAGATGCAAACTTGTCCTGTTTGGTGGAGATGATATTTAATAAAATAAGTAGAAATCCACTAAAAGTTTTGTTTGGTTATCTTGCAATCCCGAGATAATCGTCTCCATGCTCCAAATCCATTTTAAAGCCATTTTTAAGGCATTTCGCGCATACATGAAATGAACACATTTTTCTCCAAAACTATAACAGATGCAAGCTTGTCCTGTTTGGTGGAGATAATATTTAATAAAATAAGTAGAAATCTACTAAAAGTTTCGTTTGTTTATATTGCCATCCTGAGATAATCGTCTCCATCCTCCAAATCCATTTTAAAGCCATTTCAAGGGCATTTTGCGCATACATGAAATGAACACATTTTTCTCCAAAACTATAACACATGCAAGCTTGTCCTGTTTGGTGGAGATGATATTTAATAAAATAAGTAGAAATCCACTAAAAGTTTTGTTTGGTTATCTTGCAATCCCGAGATAATCGTCTCCATGCTCCAAATCCATTTTAAAGCCATTTTTAAGGCATTTCGCGCATACATGAAATGAACACATTTTTCTCCAAAACTATAACAGATGCAAGCTTGTCCTGTTTGGTGGAGATGATATTTAATAAAATAAGTAGAAATCCACTAAAAGTTTTGTTTGGTTATCTTGCAATCCCGAGATAATCGTCTCCATGCTCCAAATCCATTTTAAAGCCATTTTTAAGGCATTTCGCGCATACATGAAATGAACACATTTTTCTCCAAAACTATAACAGATGCAAGCTTGTCCTGTTTGGTGGAGATGATATTTAATAAAATAAGTAGAAATCCACTAAAAGTTTTGTTTGGTTATCTTGCAATCCCGAGATAATCGTCTCCATGCTCCAAATCCATTTTAAAGCCATTTTTAAGGCATTTCGCGCATACATGAAATGAACACATTTTTCTCCAAAACTATAACAGATGCAAGCTTGTCCTGTTTGGTGGAGATGATATTTAATAAAATAAGTAGAAATCCACTAAAAGTTTTGTTTGGTTATCTTGCAATCCCGAGATAATCGTCTCCATGCTCCAAATCCATTTTAAAGTCATTTTTAAGGCATTTCGCGCATACATGAAATGAACACATTTTTCTCCAAAACTATAACAGATGCAAGCTTGTCCTGTTTGGTGGAGATGATATTTAATAAAATAAGTAGAAATCCACTAAAAGTTTTGTTTGGTTATCTTGCAATCCCGAGATAATCGTCTCCATGCTCCAAATCCATTTTAAAGCCATTTTTAAGGCATTTCGCGCATACATGAAATGAACACATTTTTCTCCAAAACTATAACAGATGCAAGCTTGTCCTGTTTGGTGGAGATAATATTTAATAAAATAAGTAGAAATCTACTAAAAGTTTCGTTTGTTTATATTGCCATCCTGAGATAATCGTCTCCATGCTCCAAATCCATTTTAAAGCCATTTCAAGGGCATTTTGCGCATACATGAAATGAACACATTTTTCTCCAAAACTATAACACATGCAAGCTTGTCCTGTTTGGTGGAGATGATATTTAATAAAATAAGTAGAAATCCACTAAAAGTTTTGTTTGGTTATCTTGCAATCCCGAGATAATCGTCTCCATGCTCCAAATCCATTTTAAAGCCATTTTTAAGGCATTTCGCGCATACATGAAATGAACACATTTTTCTCCAAAACTATAACAGATGCAAGCTTGTCCTGTTTGGTGGAGATGATATTTAATAAAATAAGTAGAAATCCACTAAAAGTTTTGTTTGGTTATCTTGCAATCCCGAGATAATCGTCTCCATGCTCCAAATCCATTTTAAAGCCATTTTTAAGGCATTTCGCGCATACATGAAATGAACACATTTTTCTCCAAAACTATAACAGATGCAAGCTTGTCCTGTTTGGTGGAGATAATATTTAATAAAATAAGTAGAAATCTACTAAAAGTTTCGTTTGTTTATATTGCCATCCTGAGATAATCGTCTCCATGCTCCAAATCCATTTTAAAGCCATTTCAAAGGCATTTTGCGCATACATGAAATGAACACATTTTTCTCCAAAACTATAACACATGCAAGCTTGTCCTGTTTGGTGGAGATGATATTTAATAAAATAAGTAGAAATCCACTAAAAGTTTTGTTTGGTTATCTTGCAATCCCGAGATAATCGTCTCCATGCTCCAAATCCATTTTAAAGCCATTTTTAAGGCATTTCGCGCATACATGAAATGAACACATTTTTCTCCAAAACTATAACAGATGCAAGCTTGTCCTGTTTGGTGGAGATGATATTTAATAAAATAAGTAGAAATCCACTAAAAGTTTTGTTTGGTTATCTTGCAATCCCGAGATAATCGTCTCCATGCTCCAAATCCATTTTAAAGCCATTTTTAAGGCATTTCGCGCATACATGAAATGAACACATTTTTCTCCAAAACTATAACAGATGCAAGCTTGTCCTGTTTGGTGGAGATGATATTTAATAAAATAAGTAGAAATCCACTAAAAGTTTTGTTTGGTTATCTTGCAATCCCGAGATAATCGTCTCCATGCTCCAAATCCATTTTAAAGCCATTTTTAAGGCATTTCGCGCATACATGAAATGAACACATTTTTCTCCAAAACTATAACAGATGCAAGCTTGTCCTGTTTGGTGGAGATGATATTTAATAAAATAAGTAGAAATCCACTAAAAGTTTTGTTTGGTTATCTTGCAATCCCGAGATAATCGTCTCCATGCTCCAAATCCATTTTAAAGCCATTTCAAAGGCATTTTGCGCATACATGAAATGAACACATTTTTCTCCAAAACTATAACACATGCAAGCTTGTCCTGTTTGGTGGAGATGATATTTAATAAAATAAGTAGAAATCCACTAAAAGTTTTGTTTGGTTATCTTGCAATCCCGAGATAATCGTCTCCATGCTCCAAATCCATTTTAAAGCCATTTTTAAGGCATTTCGCGCATACATGAAATGAACACATTTTTCTCCAAAACTATAACAGATGCAAGCTTGTCCTGTTTGGTGGAGATGATATTTAATAAAATAAGTAGAAATCCACTAAAAGTTTTGTTTGGTTATCTTGCAATCCCGAGATAATCGTCTCCATGCTCCAAATCCATTTTAAAGCCATTTTTAAGGCATTTCGCGCATACATGAAATGAACACATTTTTCTCCAAAACTATAACAGATGCAAGCTTGTCCTGTTTGGTGGAGATGATATTTAATAAAATAAGTAGAAATCCACTAAAAGTTTTGTTTGGTTATCTTGCAATCCCGAGATAATCGTCTCCATGCTCCAAATCCATTTTAAAGCCATTTTTAAGGCATTTCGCGCATACATGAAATGAACACATTTTTCTCCAAAACTATAACAGATGCAAGCTTGTCCTGTTTGGTGGAGATGATATTTAATAAAATATGTAGAAATCCACTAAAAGTTTTGTTTGGTTATCTTGCAATCCCGAGATAATCGTCTCCATGCTCCAAATCCATTTTAAAGCCATTTTTAAGGCATTTCGCGCATACATGAAATGAACACATTTTTCTCCAAAACTATAATAGATGCAAGCTTGTCCTGTTTGGTGGAGATGATATTTAATAAAATAAGTAGAAATCCACTAAATGTTTTGTTTGGTTATCTTGCAATCCCGAGATAATCGTCTCCATGCTCCAAATCCATTTTAAAGCCATTTTTAAGGCATTTCGCGCATACATGAAATGAACACATTTTTCTCCAAAACTATAACAGATGCAAGCTTGTCCTGTTTGGTGGAGATAATATTTAATAAAATAAGTAGAAATCTACTAAAAGTTTCGTTTGTTTATATTGCCATCCTGAGATAATCGTCTCCATGCTCCAAATCCATTTTAAAGCCATTTCAAAGGCATTTGCGCATACATGAAATGAACACATTTTTCTCCAAAACTATAACACATGCAAGCTTGTCCTGTTTGGTGGAGATGATATTTAATAAAATAAGTAGAAATCCACTAAAAGTTTTGTTTGGTTATCTTGCAATCCCGAGATAATCGTCTCCATGCTCCAAATCCATTTTAAAGCCATTTCAAAGGCATTTTGCGCATACATGAAATGAACACATTTTTCTCCAAAACTATAACAGATGCAAGCTTGTCCTGTTTGGTGGAGATGATATTTAATAAAATAAGTAGAAATCCACTAAAAGTTTTGTTTGGTTATCTTGCAATCCCGAGATAATCGTCTCCATGCTCCAAATCCATTTTAAAGCCATTTTTAAGGCATTTCGCGCATACATGAAATGAACACATTTTTCTCCAAAACTATAACAGATGCAAGCTTGTCCTGTTTGGTGGAGATAATATTTAATAAAATAAGTAGAAATCTACTAAAAGTTTCGTTTGTTTATATTGCCATCCTGAGATAATCGTCTCCATGCTCCAAATCCATTTTAAAGCCATTTCAAAGGCATTTTGCGCATACATGAAATGAACACATTTTTCTCCAAAACTATAACACATGCAAGCTTGTCCTGTTTGGTGGAGATGATATTTAATAAAATAAGTAGAAATCCACTAAAAGTTTTGTTTGGTTATCTTGCAATCCCGAGATAATCGTCTCCACGCTCCAAATCCATTTTAAAGCCATTTTTAAGGCATTTCGCGCATACATAAAATGAACACATTTTTCTCCAAAACTATAACAGATGCAAGCTTGTCCTGTTTGGTGGAGATGATATTTAATAAAATAAGTAGAAATCCACTAAAAGTTTTGTTTGGTTATCTTGCAATCCTGAGATAATCGTCTCCATGCTCCAAATCCATTTTAAAGCCATTTTTAAGGCATTTCGCGCATACATGAAATGAACACATTTTTCTCCAAAACTATAACAGATGCAAGCTTGTCCTGTTTGGTGGAGATAATATTTAATAAAATAAGTAGAAATCTACTAAAAGTTTCGTTTGTTTATATTGCCATCCTGAGATAATCGTCTCCATGCTCCAAATCCATTTTAAAGCCATTTCAAAGGCATTTTGCGCATACATGAAATGAACACATTTTTCTCCAAAACTATAACACATGCAAGCTTGTCCTGTTTGGTGGAGATGATATTTAATAAAATAAGTAGAAATCCACTAAAAGTTTTGTTTGGTTATCTTGCAATCCCGAGATAATCGTCTCCATGCACCAAATCCATTTTAAAGCCATTTTTAAGGCATTTCGCGCATACATGAAATGAACACATTTTTCTCCAAAACTATAACAGATGCAAGCTTGTCCTGTTTGGTGGAGATGATATTTAATAAAATAAGTAGAAATCCACTAAAAGTTTTGTTTGGTTATCTTGCAATCCCGAGATAATCGTCTCCATGCACCAAATCTATTTTAAAGCCATTTTTAAGGCATTTCGCGCATACATGAAATGAACACATTTTTCTCCAAAACTATAACAGATGCAAGCTTGTCCTGTTTGGTGGAGATGATATTTAATAAAATAAGTAGAAATCCACTAAAAGTTTTGTTTGGTTATCTTGCAATCCCGAGATAATCGTCTCCATGCTCCAAATCCATTTTAAAGCCATTTTTAAGGCATTTCGCGCATACATGAAATGAACACATTTTTCTCCAAAACTATAACAGATGCAAGCTTGTCCTGTTTGGTGGAGATGATATTTAATAAAATAAGTAGAAATCCACTAAAAGTTTTGTTTGGTTATCTTGCAATCCCGAGATAATCGTCTCCATGCTCCAAATCTATTTTAAAGCCATTTTTAAGGCATTTCGCGCATACATGAAATGAACACATTTTTCTCCAAAACTATAACAGATGCAAGCTTGTCCTGTTTGGTGGAGATAATATTTAATAAAATAAGTAGAAATCTACTAAAAGTTTCGTTTGTTTATATTGCCATCCTGAGATAATCGTCTCCATGCTCCAAATCCATTTTAAAGCCATTTCAAAGGCATTTTGCGCATACATGAAATGAACACATTTTTCTCCAAAACTATAACACATGCAAGCTTGTCCTGTTTGGTGGAGATGATATTTAATAATATAAGTAGAAATCCACTAAAAGTTTTGTTTGGTTATCTTGCAATCCCGAGATAATCGTCTCCATGCTCCAAATCCATTTTAAAGCCATTTTTAAGGCATTTCGCGCATACATAAAATGAACACATTTTTCTCCAAAACTATAACAGATGCAAGCTTGTCCTGTTTGGTGGAGATGATATTTAATAAAATAAGTAGAAATCCACTAAAAGTTTTGTTTGGTTATCTTGCAATCCCGAGATAATCGTCTCCATGCTCCAAATCCATTTTAAAGCCATTTTTAAGGCATTTCGCGCATACATGAAATGAACACATTTTTCTCCAAAACTATAACAGATGCAAGCTTGTCCTGTTTGGTGGAGATGATATTTAATAAAATAAGTAGAAATCCACTAAAAGTTTTGTTTGGTTATCTTGCAATCCCGAGATAATCGTCTCCATGCTCCAAATCCATTTTAAAGTCATTTTTAAGGCATTTCGCGCATACATGAAATGAACACATTTTTCTCCAAAACTATAACAGATGCAAACTTGTCCTGTTTGGTGGAGATGATATTTAATAAAATAAGTAGAAATCCACTAAAAGTTTTGTTTGGTTATCTTGCAATCCCGAGATAATCGTCTCCATGCTCCAAATCCATTTTAAAGCCATTTTTAAGGCATTTCGCGCATACATGAAATGAACACATTTTTCTCCAAAACTATAACAGATGCAAGCTTGTCCTGTTTGGTGGAGATAATATTTAATAAAATAAGTAGAAATCTACTAAAAGTTTCGTTTGTTTATATTGCCATCCTGAGATAATCGTCTCCATCCTCCAAATCCATTTTAAAGCCATTTCAAGGGCATTTTGCGCATACATGAAATGAACACATTTTTCTCCAAAACTATAACACATGCAAGCTTGTCCTGTTTGGTGGAGATGATATTTAATAAAATAAGTAGAAATCCACTAAAAGTTTTGTTTGGTTATCTTGCAATCCCGAGATAATCGTCTCCATGCTCCAAATCCATTTTAAAGCCATTTTTAAGGCATTTCGCGCATACATGAAATGAACACATTTTTCTCCAAAACTATAACAGATGCAAGCTTGTCCTGTTTGGTGGAGATGATATTTAATAAAATAAGTAGAAATCCACTAAAAGTTTTGTTTGGTTATCTTGCAATCCCGAGATAATCGTCTCCATGCTCCAAATCCATTTTAAAGCCATTTTTAAGGCATTTCGCGCATACATGAAATGAACACATTTTTCTCCAAAACTATAACAGATGCAAGCTTGTCCTGTTTGGTGGAGATGATATTTAATAAAATAAGTAGAAATCCACTAAAAGTTTTGTTTGGTTATCTTGCAATCCCGAGATAATCGTCTCCATGCTCCAAATCCATTTTAAAGCCATTTTTAAGGCATTTCGCGCATACATGAAATGAACACATTTTTCTCCAAAACTATAACAGATGCAAGCTTGTCCTGTTTGGTGGAGATGATATTTAATAAAATAAGTAGAAATCCACTAAAAGTTTTGTTTGGTTATCTTGCAATCCCGAGATAATCGTCTCCATGCTCCAAATCCATTTTAAAGTCATTTTTAAGGCATTTCGCGCATACATGAAATGAACACATTTTTCTCCAAAACTATAACAGATGCAAGCTTGTCCTGTTTGGTGGAGATGATATTTAATAAAATAAGTAGAAATCCACTAAAAGTTTTGTTTGGTTATCTTGCAATCCCGAGATAATCGTCTCCATGCTCCAAATCCATTTTAAAGCCATTTTTAAGGCATTTCGCGCATACATGAAATGAACACATTTTTCTCCAAAACTATAACAGATGCAAGCTTGTCCTGTTTGGTGGAGATAATATTTAATAAAATAAGTAGAAATCTACTAAAAGTTTCGTTTGTTTATATTGCCATCCTGAGATAATCGTCTCCATGCTCCAAATCCATTTTAAAGCCATTTCAAGGGCATTTTGCGCATACATGAAATGAACACATTTTTCTCCAAAACTATAACACATGCAAGCTTGTCCTGTTTGGTGGAGATGATATTTAATAAAATAAGTAGAAATCCACTAAAAGTTTTGTTTGGTTATCTTGCAATCCCGAGATAATCGTCTCCATGCTCCAAATCCATTTTAAAGCCATTTTTAAGGCATTTCGCGCATACATGAAATGAACACATTTTTCTCCAAAACTATAACAGATGCAAGCTTGTCCTGTTTGGTGGAGATGATATTTAATAAAATAAGTAGAAATCCACTAAAAGTTTTGTTTGGTTATCTTGCAATCCCGAGATAATCGTCTCCATGCTCCAAATCCATTTTAAAGCCATTTTTAAGGCATTTCGCGCATACATGAAATGAACACATTTTTCTCCAAAACTATAACAGATGCAAGCTTGTCCTGTTTGGTGGAGATAATATTTAATAAAATAAGTAGAAATCTACTAAAAGTTTCGTTTGTTTATATTGCCATCCTGAGATAATCGTCTCCATGCTCCAAATCCATTTTAAAGCCATTTCAAAGGCATTTTGCGCATACATGAAATGAACACATTTTTCTCCAAAACTATAACACATGCAAGCTTGTCCTGTTTGGTGGAGATGATATTTAATAAAATAAGTAGAAATCCACTAAAAGTTTTGTTTGGTTATCTTGCAATCCCGAGATAATCGTCTCCATGCTCCAAATCCATTTTAAAGCCATTTTTAAGGCATTTCGCGCATACATGAAATGAACACATTTTTCTCCAAAACTATAACAGATGCAAGCTTGTCCTGTTTGGTGGAGATGATATTTAATAAAATAAGTAGAAATCCACTAAAAGTTTTGTTTGGTTATCTTGCAATCCCGAGATAATCGTCTCCATGCTCCAAATCCATTTTAAAGCCATTTTTAAGGCATTTCGCGCATACATGAAATGAACACATTTTTCTCCAAAACTATAACAGATGCAAGCTTGTCCTGTTTGGTGGAGATGATATTTAATAAAATAAGTAGAAATCCACTAAAAGTTTTGTTTGGTTATCTTGCAATCCCGAGATAATCGTCTCCATGCTCCAAATCCATTTTAAAGCCATTTTTAAGGCATTTCGCGCATACATGAAATGAACACATTTTTCTCCAAAACTATAACAGATGCAAGCTTGTCCTGTTTGGTGGAGATGATATTTAATAAAATAAGTAGAAATCCACTAAAAGTTTTGTTTGGTTATCTTGCAATCCCGAGATAATCGTCTCCATGCTCCAAATCCATTTTAAAGCCATTTCAAAGGCATTTTGCGCATACATGAAATGAACACATTTTTCTCCAAAACTATAACACATGCAAGCTTGTCCTGTTTGGTGGAGATGATATTTAATAAAATAAGTAGAAATCCACTAAAAGTTTTGTTTGGTTATCTTGCAATCCCGAGATAATCGTCTCCATGCTCCAAATCCATTTTAAAGCCATTTTTAAGGCATTTCGCGCATACATGAAATGAACACATTTTTCTCCAAAACTATAACAGATGCAAGCTTGTCCTGTTTGGTGGAGATGATATTTAATAAAATAAGTAGAAATCCACTAAAAGTTTTGTTTGGTTATCTTGCAATCCCGAGATAATCGTCTCCATGCTCCAAATCCATTTTAAAGCCATTTTTAAGGCATTTCGCGCATACATGAAATGAACACATTTTTCTCCAAAACTATAACAGATGCAAGCTTGTCCTGTTTGGTGGAGATGATATTTAATAAAATAAGTAGAAATCCACTAAAAGTTTTGTTTGGTTATCTTGCAATCCCGAGATAATCGTCTCCATGCTCCAAATCCATTTTAAAGCCATTTTTAAGGCATTTCGCGCATACATGAAATGAACACATTTTTCTCCAAAACTATAACAGATGCAAGCTTGTCCTGTTTGGTGGAGATGATATTTAATAAAATATGTAGAAATCCACTAAAAGTTTTGTTTGGTTATCTTGCAATCCCGAGATAATCGTCTCCATGCTCCAAATCCATTTTAAAGCCATTTTTAAGGCATTTCGCGCATACATGAAATGAACACATTTTTCTCCAAAACTATAATAGATGCAAGCTTGTCCTGTTTGGTGGAGATGATATTTAATAAAATAAGTAGAAATCCACTAAATGTTTTGTTTGGTTATCTTGCAATCCCGAGATAATCGTCTCCATGCTCCAAATCCATTTTAAAGCCATTTTTAAGGCATTTCGCGCATACATGAAATGAACACATTTTTCTCCAAAACTATAACAGATGCAAGCTTGTCCTGTTTGGTGGAGATAATATTTAATAAAATAAGTAGAAATCTACTAAAAGTTTCGTTTGTTTATATTGCCATCCTGAGATAATCGTCTCCATGCTCCAAATCCATTTTAAAGCCATTTCAAAGGCATTTGCGCATACATGAAATGAACACATTTTTCTCCAAAACTATAACACATGCAAGCTTGTCCTGTTTGGTGGAGATGATATTTAATAAAATAAGTAGAAATCCACTAAAAGTTTTGTTTGGTTATCTTGCAATCCCGAGATAATCGTCTCCATGCTCCAAATCCATTTTAAAGCCATTTCAAAGGCATTTTGCGCATACATGAAATGAACACATTTTTCTCCAAAACTATAACAGATGCAAGCTTGTCCTGTTTGGTGGAGATGATATTTAATAAAATAAGTAGAAATCCACTAAAAGTTTTGTTTGGTTATCTTGCAATCCCGAGATAATCGTCTCCATGCTCCAAATCCATTTTAAAGCCATTTTTAAGGCATTTCGCGCATACATGAAATGAACACATTTTTCTCCAAAACTATAACAGATGCAAGCTTGTCCTGTTTGGTGGAGATGATATTTAATAAAATAAGTAGAAATCCACTAAAAGTTTTGTTTGGTTATCTTGCAATCCCGAGATAATCGTCTCCATGCTCCAAATCCATTTTAAAGCCATTTTTAAGGCATTTCGCACATACATGAAATGAACACATTTTTCTCCAAAACTATAACAGATGCAAGCTTGTCCTGTTTGGTGGAGATGATATTTAATAAAATAAGTAGAAATCCACTAAAAGTTTTGTTTGGTTATCTTGCAATCCCGAGATAATCGTCTCCATGCTCCAAATCCATTTTAAAGCCATTTTTAAGGCATTTCGCGCATACATGAAATGAACACATTTTTCTCCAAAACTATAATAGATGCAAGCTTGTCCTGTTTGGTGGAGATGATATTTAATAAAATAAGTAGAAATCCACTAAAAGTTTTGTTTGGTTATCTTGCAATCCCGAGATAATCGTCTCCATGCTCCAAATCCATTTTAAAGCCATTTTTAAGGCATTTCGCGCATACATGAAATGAACACATTTTTCTCCAAAACTATAACAGATGCAAGCTTGTCCTGTTTGGTGGAGATGATATTTAATAAAATAAGTAGAAATCCACTAAAAGTTTTGTTTGGTTATCTTGCAATCCCGAGATAATCGTCTCCATGCTCCAAATCCATTTTAAAGCCATTTTTAAGGCATTTCGCGCATACATGAAATGAACACATTTTTCTCCAAAACTATAACAGATGCAAGCTTGTCCTGTTTGGTGGAGATAATATTTAATAAAATAAGTAGAAATCTACTAAAAGTTTCGTTTGTTTATATTGCCATCCTGAGATAATCGTCTCCATGCTCCAAATCCATTTTAAAGCCATTTCAAAGGCATTTTGCGCATACATGAAATGAACACATTTTTCTCCAAAACTATAACACATGCAAGCTTGTCCTGTTTGGTGGAGATGATATTTAATAAAATAAGTAGAAATCCACTAAAAGTTTTGTTTGGTTATCTTGCAATCCCGAGATAATCGTCTCCACGCTCCAAATCCATTTTAAAGCCATTTTTAAGGCATTTCGCGCATACATAAAATGAACACATTTTTCTCCAAAACTATAACAGATGCAAGCTTGTCCTGTTTGGTGGAGATGATATTTAATAAAATAAGTAGAAATCCACTAAAAGTTTTGTTTGGTTATCTTGCAATCCTGAGATAATCGTCTCCATGCTCCAAATCCATTTTAAAGCCATTTTTAAGGCATTTCGCGCATACATGAAATGAACACATTTTTCTCCAAAACTATAACAGATGCAAGCTTGTCCTGTTTGGTGGAGATGATATTTAATAAAATAAGTAGAAATCCACTAAAAGTTTTGTTTGGTTATCTTGCAATCCCGAGATAATCGTCTCCATGCTCCAAATCCATTTTAAAGCCATTTTTAAGGCATTTCGCGCACACATGAAATGAACACATTTTTCTCCAAAACTATAACAGATGCAAGCTTGTCCTGTTTGGTGGAGATGATATTTAATAAAATAAGTAGAAATCCACTAAAAGTTTTGTTTGGTTATCTTGCAATCCCGAGATAATCGTCTCCATGCTCCAAATCCATTTTAAAGCCATTTTTAAGGCATTTCGCGCATACATGAAATGAACACATTTTTCTCCAAAACTATAACAGATGCAAGCTTGTCCTGTTTGGTGGAGATGATATTTAATAAAATATGTAGAAATCCACTAAAAGTTTTGTTTGGTTATCTTGCAATCCCAAGATAATCGTCTCCATGCTCCAAATCCATTTTAAAGCCATTTTTAAGGCATTTCGCGCATACATGAAATGAACACATTTTTCTCCAAAACTATAATAGATGCAAGCTTGTCCTGTTTGGTGGAGATGATATTTAATAAAATAAGTAGAAATCCACTAAATGTTTTGTTTGGTTATCTTGCAATCCCGAGATAATCGTCTCCATGCTCCAAATCCATTTTAAAGCCATTTTTAAGGCATTTCGCGCATACATGAAATGAACACATTTTTCTCCAAAACTATAACAGATGCAAGCTTGTCCTGTTTGGTGGAGATAATATTTAATAAAATAAGTAGAAATCTACTAAAAGTTTCGTTTGTTTATATTGCCATCCTGAGATAATCGTCTCCATGCTCCAAATCCATTTTAAAGCCATTTCAAAGGCATTTGCGCATACATGAAATGAACACATTTTTCTCCAAAACTATAACACATGCAAGCTTGTCCTGTTTGGTGGAGATGATATTTAATAAAATAAGTAGAAATCCACTAAAAGTTTTGTTTGGTTATCTTGCAATCCCGAGATAATCGTCTCCATGCTCCAAATCCATTTTAAAGCCATTTCAAAGGCATTTTGCGCATACATGAAATGAACACATTTTTCTCCAAAACTATAACAGATGCAAGCTTGTCCTGTTTGGTGGAGATGATATTTAATAAAATAAGTAGAAATCCACTAAAAGTTTTGTTTGGTTATCTTGCAATCCCGAGATAATCGTCTCCATGCTCCAAATCCATTTTAAAGCCATTTTTAAGGCATTTCGCGCATACATGAAATGAACACATTTTTCTCCAAAACTATAACAGATGCAAGCTTGTCCTGTTTGGTGGAGATGATATTTAATAAAATAAGTAGAAATCCACTAAAAGTTTTGTTTGGTTATCTTGCAATCCCGAGATAATCGTCTCCATGCTCCAAATCCATTTTAAAGCCATTTTTAAGGCATTTCGCACATACATGAAATGAACACATTTTTCTCCAAAACTATAACAGATGCAAGCTTGTCCTGTTTGGTGGAGATGATATTTAATAAAATAAGTAGAAATCCACTAAAAGTTTTGTTTGGTTATCTTGCAATCCCGAGATAATCGTCTCCATGCTCCAAATCCATTTTAAAGCCATTTTTAAGGCATTTCGCGCATACATGAAATGAACACATTTTTCTCCAAAACTATAATAGATGCAAGCTTGTCCTGTTTGGTGGAGATGATATTTAATAAAATAAGTAGAAATCCACTAAAAGTTTTGTTTGGTTATCTTGCAATCCCGAGATAATCGTCTCCATGCTCCAAATCCATTTTAAAGCCATTTTTAAGGCATTTCGCGCATACATGAAATGAACACATTTTTCTCCAAAACTATAACAGATGCAAGCTTGTCCTGTTTGGTGGAGATGATATTTAATAAAATAAGTAGAAATCCACTAAAAGTTTTGTTTGGTTATCTTGCAATCCCGAGATAATCGTCTCCATGCTCCAAATCCATTTTAAAGCCATTTTTAAGGCATTTCGCGCATACATGAAATGAACACATTTTTCTCCAAAACTATAACAGATGCAAGCTTGTCCTGTTTGGTGGAGATAATATTTAATAAAATAAGTAGAAATCTACTAAAAGTTTCGTTTGTTTATATTGCCATCCTGAGATAATCGTCTCCATGCTCCAAATCCATTTTAAAGCCATTTCAAAGGCATTTTGCGCATACATGAAATGAACACATTTTTCTCCAAAACTATAACACATGCAAGCTTGTCCTGTTTGGTGGAGATGATATTTAATAAAATAAGTAGAAATCCACTAAAAGTTTTGTTTGGTTATCTTGCAATCCCGAGATAATCGTCTCCACGCTCCAAATCCATTTTAAAGCCATTTTTAAGGCATTTCGCGCATACATAAAATGAACACATTTTTCTCCAAAACTATAACAGATGCAAGCTTGTCCTGTTTGGTGGAGATAATATTTAATAAAATAAGTAGAAATCTACTAAAAGTTTCGTTTGTTTATATTGCCATCCTGAGATAATCGTCTCCATGCTCCAAATCCATTTTAAAGCCATTTCAAAGGCATTTTGCGCATACATGAAATGAACTCATTTTTCTCCAAAACTATAACACATGCAAGCTTGTCCTGTTTGGTGGAGATGATATTTAATAATATAAGTAGAAATCCACTAAAAGTTTTGTTTGGTTATCTTGCAATCCCGAGATAATCGTCTCCATGCTCCAAATCCATTTTAAAGCCATTTTTAAGGCATTTCGCGCATACATAAAATGAACACATTTTTCTCCAAAACTATAACAGATGCAAGCTTGTCCTGTTTGGTGGAGATGATATTTAATAAAATAAGTAGAAATCCACTAAAAGTTTTGTTTGGTTATCTTGCAATCCCGAGATAATCGTCTCCATGCTCCAAATCCATTTTAAAGCCATTTTTAAGGCATTTCGCGCATACATGAAATGAACACATTTTTCTCCAAAACTATAACAGATGCAAGCTTGTCCTGTTTGGTGGAGATGATATTTAATAAAATAAGTAGAAATCCACTAAAAGTTTTGTTTGGTTATCTTGCAATCCCGAGATAATCGTCTCCATGCTCCAAATCCATTTTAAAGTCATTTTTAAGGCATTTCGCGCATACATGAAATGAACACATTTTTCTCCAAAACTATAACAGATGCAAGCTTGTCCTGTTTGGTGGAGATGATATTTAATAAAATAAGTAGAAATCCACTAAAAGTTTTGTTTGGTTATCTTGCAATCCCGAGATAATCGTCTCCATGCTCCAAATCCATTTTAAAGCCATTTTTAAGGCATTTCGCGCATACATGAAATGAACACATTTTTCTCCAAAACTATAACAGATGCAAGCTTGTCCTGTTTGGTGGAGATAATATTTAATAAAATAAGTAGAAATCTACTAAAAGTTTCGTTTGTTTATATTGCCATCCTGAGATAATCGTCTCCATGCTCCAAATCCATTTTAAAGCCATTTCAAGGGCATTTTGCGCATACATGAAATGAACACATTTTTCTCCAAAACTATAACACATGCAAGCTTGTCCTGTTTGGTGGAGATGATATTTAATAAAATAAGTAGAAATCCACTAAAAGTTTTGTTTGGTTATCTTGCAATCCCGAGATAATCGTCTCCATGCTCCAAATCCATTTTAAAGCCATTTTTAAGGCATTTCGCGCATACATGAAATGAACACATTTTTCTCCAAAACTATAACAGATGCAAGCTTGTCCTGTTTGGTGGAGATGATATTTAATAAAATAAGTAGAAATCCACTAAAAGTTTTGTTTGGTTATCTTGCAATCCCGAGATAATCGTCTCCATGCTCCAAATCCATTTTAAAGCCATTTTTAAGGCATTTCGCGCATACATGAAATGAACACATTTTTCTCCAAAACTATAACAGATGCAAGCTTGTCCTGTTTGGTGGAGATAATATTTAATAAAATAAGTAGAAATCTACTAAAAGTTTCGTTTGTTTATATTGCCATCCTGAGATAATCGTCTCCATGCTCCAAATCCATTTTAAAGCCATTTCAAAGGCATTTTGCGCATACATGAAATGAACACATTTTTCTCCAAAACTATAACACATGCAAGCTTGTCCTGTTTGGTGGAGATGATATTTAATAAAATAAGTAGAAATCCACTAAAAGTTTTGTTTGGTTATCTTGCAATCCCGAGATAATCGTCTCCATGCTCCAAATCCATTTTAAAGCCATTTCAAAGGCATTTTGCGCATACATGAAATGAACACATTTTTCTCCAAAACTATAACACATGCAAGCTTGTCCTGTTTGGTGGAGATGATATTTAATAAAATAAGTAGAAATCCACTAAAAGTTTTGTTTGGTTATCTTGCAATCCCGAGATAATCGTCTCCATGCTCCAAATCCATTTTAAAGCCATTTTTAAGGCATTTCGCGCATACATGAAATGAACACATTTTTCTCCAAAACTATAACAGATGCAAGCTTGTCCTATTTGGTGGAGATGATATTTAATAAAATAAGTAGAAATCCACTAAAAGTTTTGTTTGGTTATCTTGCAATCCCGAGATAATCGTCTCCATGCTCCAAATCCATTTTAAAGCCATTTTTAAGGCATTTTGCGCATACATGAAATGAACACATTTTTCTCCAAAACTATA
The DNA here is from genome assembly GCF_048569485.1 of Anomaloglossus baeobatrachus. Classification (NCBI taxonomy): domain Eukaryota; kingdom Metazoa; phylum Chordata; class Amphibia; order Anura; family Aromobatidae; genus Anomaloglossus; species Anomaloglossus baeobatrachus. Next base: position 22,099 of record NW_027442832.1, read on the forward strand.
ACAGATGCAAGCTTGTCCTGTTTGGTGGAGATGATATTTAATAAAATAAGTAGAAATCCACTAAAAGTTTTGTTTGGTTATATTGCAATCCCGAGATAATCGTCTCCATGCTCCAAATCCATTTTAAAGCCATTTTTAAGGCATTTCGCGCATACATGAAATGAACACATTTTTCTCCAAAACTATAACAGATGCAAGCTTGTCCTGTTTGGTGGAGATGATATTTAATAAAATAAGTAGAAATCCACTAAAAGTTTTGTTTGGTTATCTTGCAATCCCGAGATAATCGTCTCCATGCTCCAAATCCATTTTAAAGCCATTTTTAAGGCATTTCGCGCATACATGAAATGAACACATTTTTCTCCAAAACTATAACAGATGCAAGCTTGTCCTGTTTGGTGGAGATAATATTTAATAAAATAAGTAGAAATCTACTAAAAGTTTCGTTTGTTTATATTGCCATCCTGAGATAATCGTCTCCATGCTCCAAATCCATTTTAAAGCCATTTTTAAGGCATTTCGCGCATACATGAAATGAACACATTTTTCTCCAAAACTATAACAGATGCAAGCTTGTCCTGTTTGGTGGAGATGATATTTAATAAAATAAGTAGAAATCCACTAAAAGTTTTGTTTGGTTATCTTGCAATCCCGAGATAATCGTCTCCATGCTCCAAATCCATTTTAAAGCCATTTTTAAGGCATTTCGCGCATACATGAAATGAACACATTTTTCTCCAAAACTATAACAGATGCAAGCTTGTCCTGTTTGGTGGAGATAATATTTAATAAAATAAGTAGAAATCTACTAAAAGTTTCGTTTGTTTATATTGCCATCCTGAGATAATCGTCTCCATGCTCCAAATCCATTTTAAAGCCATTTCAAAGGCATTTTGCGCATACATGAAATGAACACATTTTTCTCCAAAACTATAACACATGCAAGCTTGTCCTGTTTGGTGGAGATGATATTTAATAAAATAAGTAGAAATCCACTAAAAGTTTTGTTTGGTTATCTTGCAATCCCGAGATAATCGTCTCCATGCTCCAAATCCATTTTAAAGCCATTTTTAAGGCATTTCGCGCATACATGAAATGAACACATTTTTCTCCAAAACTATAACAGATGCAAGCTTGTCCTGTTTGGTGGAGATGATATTTAATAAAATAAGTAGAAATCCACTAAAAGTTTTGTTTGGTTATCTTGCAATCCCGAGATAATCGTCTCCATGCTCCAAATCCATTTTAAAGCCATTTTTAAGGCATTTCGCGCATACATGAAATGAACACATTTTTCTCCAAAACTATAACAGATGCAAGCTTGTCCTGTTTGGTGGAGATGATATTTAATAAAATAAGTAGAAATCCACTAAAAGTTTTGTTTGGTTATCTTGCAATCCCGAGATAATCGTCTCCATGCTCCAAATCCATTTTAAAGCCATTTTTAAGGCATTTCGCGCATACATGAAATGAACACATTTTTCTCCAAAACTATAACAGATGCAAGCTTGTCCTGTTTGGTGGAGATGATATTTAATAAAATAAGTAGAAATCCACTAAAAGTTTTGTTTGGTTATCTTGCAATCCCGAGATAATCGTCTCCATGCTCCAAATCCATTTTAAAGCCATTTTTAAGGCATTTCGCGCATACATGAAATGAACACATTTTTCTCCAAAACTATAACAGATGCAAGCTTGTCCTGTTTGGTGGAGATGATATTTAATAAAATAAGTAGAAATCCACTAAAAGTTTTGTTTGGTTATCTTGCAATCCCGAGATAATCGTCTCCATGCTCCAAATCCATTTTAAAGCCATTTTTAAGGCATTTCGCGCATACATGAAATGAACACATTTTTCTCCAAAACTATAACAGATGCAAGCTTGTCCTGTTTGGTGGAGATGATATTTAATAAAATAAGTAGAAATCCACTAAAAGTTTTGTTTGGTTATCTTGCAATCCCGAGATAATCGTCTCCATGCTCCAAATCCATTTTAAAGCCATTTTTAAGGCATTTCGCGCATACATGAAATGAACACATTTTTCTCCAAAACTATAACAGATGCAAGCTTGTCCTGTTTGGTGGAGATGATATTTAATAAAATAAGTAGAAATCCACTAAAAGTTTTGTTTGGTTATCTTGCAATCCCGAGATAATCGTCTCCATGCTCCAAATCCATTTTAAAGCCATTTTTAAGGCATTTCGCGCATACATGAAATGAACACATTTTTCTCCAACACTATAACAGATGCAAGCTTGTCCTGTTTGGTGGAGATGATATTTAATAAAATAAGTAGAAATCCACTAAAAGTTTTGTTTGGTTATCTTGCAATCCCGAGATAATCGTCTCCATGCTCCAAATCCATTTTAAAGCCATTTTTAAGGCATTTCGCGCATACATGAAATGAACACATTTTTCTCCAAAACTATAACAGATGCAAGCTTGTCCTGTTTGGTGGAGATGATATTTAATAAAATAAGTAGAAATCCACTAAAAGTTTTGTTTGGTTATCTTGCAATCCCGAGATAATCGTCTCCATGCTCCAAATCCATTTTAAAGCCATTTTTAAGGCATTTCGCGCATACATGAAATGAACACATTTTTCTCCAACACTATAACAGATGCAAGCTTGTCCTGTTTGGTGGAGATGATATTTAATAAAATAAGTAGAAATCCACTAAAAGTTTTGTTTGGTTATCTTGCAATCCCGAGATAATCGTCTCCATGCTCCAAATCCATTTTAAAGCCATTTTTAAGGCATTTCGCGCATACATGAAATGAACACATTTTTCTCCAAAACTATAACAGATGCAAGCTTGTCCTGTTTGGTGGAGATGATATTTAATAAAATAAGTAGAAATCCACTAAAAGTTTTGTTTGGTTATCTTGCAATCCCGAGATAATCGTCTCCATGCTCCAAATCCATTTTAAAGCCATTTTTAAGGCATTTCGCGCATACATGAAATGAACACATTTTTCTCCAAAACTATAATAGATGCAAGCTTGTCCTGTTTGGTGGAGATGATATTTAATAAAATAAGTAGAAATCCACGAAAAGTTTTGTTTGGTTATCTTGCAATCCCGAGATAATCGTCTCCATGCTCCAAATCCATTTTAAAGCCATTTTTAAGGCATTTCGCGCATACATGAAATGAACACATTTTTCTCCAAAACTATAACAGATGCAAGCTTGTCCTGTTTGGTGGAGATAATATTTAATAAAATAAGTAGAAATCTACTAAAAGTTTCGTTTGTTTATATTGCCATCCTGAGATAATCGTCTCCATGCTCCAAATCCATTTTAAAGCCATTTCAAAGGCATTTTGCGCATACATGCAATGAACACATTTTTCTCCAAAACTATAACACATGCAAGCTTGTCCTGTTTGGTGGAGATGATATTTAATAAAATAAGTAGAAATCCACTAAAAGTTTTGTTTGGTTATCTTGCAATCCCGAGATAATCGTCTCCATGCTCCAAATCCATTTTAAAGCCATTTCAAAGGCATTTTGCGCATACATGAAATGAACACATTTTTCTCCAAAACTATAACACATGCAAGCTTGTCCTGTTTGGTGGAGATGATATTTAATAAAATAAGTAGAAATCCACTAAAAGTTTTGTTTGGTTATCTTGCAATCCCGAGATAATCGTCTCCATGCTCCAAATCCATTTTAAAGCCATTTTTAAGGCATTTCGCGCATACATGAAATGAACACATTTTTCTCCAAAACTATAACAGATGCAAGCTTGTCCTGTTTGGTGGAGATGATATTTAATAAAATAAGTAGAAATCCACTAAAAGTTTTGTTTGGTTATATTGTAATCCCGAGATAATCGTCTCCATGCTCCAAATCCATTTTAAAGCCATTTTTAAGGCATTTCGCGCATACATGAAATGAACACATTTTTCTCCAAAACTATAACAGATGCAAGCTTGTCCTGTTTGGCGGAGATGATATTTAATAAAATAAGTAGAAATCCACTAAAAGTTTTGTTTGGTTATCTTGCAATCCCGAGATAATCGTCTCCATGCTCCAAATCCATTTTAAAGCCATTTTTAAGGCATTTCGCGCATACATGAAATGAACACATTTTTCTCCAAAACTATAACAGATGCAAGCTTGTCCTGTTTGGTGGAGATAATATTTAATAAAATAAGTAGAAATCTACTAAAAGTTTCGTTTGTTTATATTGCCATCCTGAGATAATCGTCTCCATGCTCCAAATCCATTTTAAAGCCATTTCAAAGGCATTTTGCGCATACATGAAATGAACACATTTTTCTCCAAAACTATAACACATGCAAGCTTGTCCTGTTTGGTGGAGATGATATTTAATAAAATAAGTAGAAATCCACTAAAAGTTTTGTTTGGTTATCTTGCAATCCCGAGATAATCGTCTCCATGCTCCAAATCCATTTTAAAGCCATTTTTAAGGCATTTCGCGCATACATGAAATGAACACATTTTTCTCCAAAACTATAACAGATGCAAGCTTGTCCTGTTTGGTGGAGATGATATTTAATAAAATAAGTAGAAATCCACTAAAAGTTTTGTTTGGTTATCTTGCAATCCCGAGATAATCGTCTCCATGCTCCAAATCCATTTTAAAGCCATTTTTAAGGCATTTCGCGCATACATGAAATGAACACATTTTTCTCCAAAACTATAACAGATGCAAGCTTGTCCTGTTTGGTGGAGATAATATTTAATAAAATAAGTAGAAATCTACTAAAAGTTTCGTTTGTTTATATTGCCATCCTGAGATAATCGTCTCCATGCTCCAAATCCATTTTAAAGCCATTTCAAAGGCATTTTGCGCATACATGAAATGAACACATTTTTCTCCAAAACTATAACACATGCAAGCTTGTCCTGTTTGGTGGAGATGATATTTAATAAAATAAGTAGAAATCCACTAAAAGTTTTGTTTGGTTATCTTGCAATCCCGAGATAATCGTCTCCATGCTCCAAATCCATTTTAAAGCCATTTTTAAGGCATTTCGCGCATACATGAAATGAACACATTTTTCTCCAAAACTATAACAGATGCAAGCTTGTCCTGTTTGGTGGAGATGATATTTAATAAAATAAGTAGAAATCCACTAAAAGTTTTGTTTGGTTATCTTGCAATCCCGAGATAATCGTCTCCATGCTCCAAATCCATTTTAAAGCCATTTTTAAGGCATTTCGCGCATACATGAAATGAACACATTTTTCTCCAAAACTATAACAGATGCAAGCTTGTCCTGTTTGGTGGAGATGATATTTAATAAAATAAGTAGAAATCCACTAAAAGTTTTGTTTGGTTATCTTGCAAGCCCGAGATAATCGTCTCCATGCTCCAAATCCATTTTAAAGCCATTTTTAAGGCATTTCGCGCATACATGAAATGAACACATTTTTCTCCAAAACTATAACAGATGCAAGCTTGTCCTGTTTGGTGGAGATGATATTTAATAAAATAAGTAGAAATCCACTAAAAGTTTTGTTTGGTTATCTTGCAATCCCGAGATAATCGTCTCCATGCTCCAAATCCATTTTAAAGCCATTTTTAAGGCATTTCGCGCATACATGAAATGAACACATTTTTCTCCAAAACTATAATAGATGCAAGCTTGTCCTGTTTGGTGGAGATGATATTTAATAAAATAAGTAGAAATCCACTAAAAGTTTTGTTTGGTTATCTTGCAATCCCGAGATAATCGTCTCCATGCTCCAAATCCATTTTAAAGCCATTTTTAAGGCATTTCGCGCATACATGAAATGAACACATTTTTCTCCAAAACTATAACAGATGCAAGCTTGTTCTGTTTGGTGGAGATAATATTTAATAAAATAAGTAGAAATCTACTAAAAGTTTCGTTTGTTTATATTGCCATCCTGAGATAATCGTCTCCATGCTCCAAATCCATTTTAAAGCCATTTCAAAGGCATTTTGCGCATACATGAAATGAACACATTTTTCTCCAAAACTATAACACATGCAAGCTTGTCCTGTTTGGTGGAGATGATATTTAATAAAATAAGTAGAAATCCACTAAACGTTTTGTTTGGTTATCTTGCAATCCCGAGATAATCGTCTCCATGCTCCAAATCCATTTTAAAGCCATTTTTAAGGCATTTCGCGCATACATGAAATGAACACATTTTTCTCCAAAACTATAACAGATGCAAGCTTGTCCTGTTTGGTGGAGATGATATTTAATAAAATAAGTAGAAATCCACTAAAAGTTTTGTTTGGTTATCTTGCAATCCCGAGATAATCGTCTCCATGCTCCAAATCCATTTTAAAGCCATTTTTAAGGCATTTCGCGCATACATGAAATGAACACATTTTTCTCCAAAACTATAACAGATGCAAGCTTGTCCTGTTTGGTGGAGATAATATTTAATAAAATAAGTAGAAATCTACTAACAGTTTCGTTTGTTTATATTGCCATCCTGAGATAATCGTCTCCATGCTCCAAATCCATTTTAAAGCCATTTCAAAGGCATTTTGCGCATACATGAAATGAACACAATTTTCTCCAAAACTATAACACATGCAAGCTTGTCCTGTTTGGTGGAGATGATATTTAATAAAATAAGTAGAAATCCACTAAAAGTTTTGTTTGGTTATCTCGCAATCCCGAGATAATCGTCTCCATGCTCCAAATCCATTTTAAAGCCATTTTTAAGGCATTTCGCGCATACATGAAATGAACACATTTTTCTCCAAAACTATAACAGATGCAAGCTTGTCCTGTTTGGTGGAGATAATATTTAATAAAATAAGTAGAAATCTACTAAAAGTTTCGTTTGTTTATATTGCCATCCTGAGATAATCGTCTCCATGCTCCAAATCCATTTTAAAGCCATTTCAAAGGCATTTTGCGCATACATGAAATGAACACATTTTTCTCCAAAACTATAACACATGCAAGCTTGTCCTGTTTGGTGGAGATGATATTTAATAAAATAAGTAGAAATCCACTAAAAGTTTTGTTTGGTTATCTTGCAATCCCGAGATAATCGTCTCCATGCTCCAAATCCATTTTAAAGCCATTTTTAAGGCATTTCGCGCATACATGAAATGAACACATTTTTCTCCAAAACTATAACAGATGCAAGCTTGTCCTGTTTGGTGGAGATGATATTTAATAAAATAAGTAGAAATCCACTAAAAGTTTTGTTTGGTTATCTTGCAATCCCGAGATAATCGTCTCCATGCTCCAAATCCATTTTAAAGCCATTTTTAAGGCATTTCGCGCATACATGAAATGAACACATTTTTCTCCAAAACTATAACAGATGCAAGCTTGTCCTGTTTGGTGGAGATAATATTTAATAAAATAAGTAGAAATCTACTAAAAGTTTCGTTTGTTTATATTGCCATCCTGAGATAATCGTCTCCATGCTCCAAATCCATTTTAAAGCCATTTCAAAGGCATTTTGCGCATACATGAAATGAACACATTTTTCTCCAAAACTATAACACATGCAAGCTTGTCCTGTTTGGTGGAGATGATATTTAATAAAATAAGTAGAAATCCACTAAAAGTTTTGTTTGGTTATCTTGCAATCCCGAGATAATCGTCTCCATGCTCCAAATCCATTTTAAAGCCATTTTTAAGGCATTTCGCGCATACATGAAATGAACACATTTTTCTCCAAAACTATAACAGATGCAAGCTTGTCCTGTTTGGTGGAGATGATATTTAATAAAATAAGTAGAAATCCACTAAAAGTTTTGTTTGGTTATCTTGCAATCCCGAGATAATCGTCTCCATGCTCCAAATCCATTTTAAAGCCATTTTTAAGGCATTTCGCGCATACATGAAATGAACACATTTTTCTCCAAAACTATAACAGATGCAAGCTTGTCCTGTTTGGTGGAGATGATATTTAATAAAATAAGTAGAAATCCACTAAAAGTTTTGTTTGGTTATCTTGCAAGCCCGAGATAATCGTCTCCATGCTCCAAATCCATTTTAAAGCCATTTTTAAGGCATTTCGCGCATACATGAAATGAACACATTTTTCTCCAAAACTATAACAGATGCAAGCTTGTCCTGTTTGGTGGAGATGATATTTAATAAAATAAGTAGAAATCCACTAAAAGTTTTGTTTGGTTATCTTGCAATCCCGAGATAATCGTCTCCATGCTCCAAATCCATTTTAAAGCCATTTTTAAGGCATTTCGCGCATACATGAAATGAACACATTTTTCTCCAAAACTATAATAGATGCAAGCTTGTCCTGTTTGGTGGAGATGATATTTAATAAAATAAGTAGAAATCCACTAAAAGTTTTGTTTGGTTATCTTGCAATCCCGAGATAATCGTCTCCATGCTCCAAATCCATTTTAAAGCCATTTTTAAGGCATTTCGCGCATACATGAAATGAACACATTTTTCTCCAAAACTATAACAGATGCAAGCTTGTTCTGTTTGGTGGAGATAATATTTAATAAAATAAGTAGAAATCTACTAAAAGTTTCGTTTGTTTATATTGCCATCCTGAGATAATCGTCTCCATGCTCCAAATCCATTTTAAAGCCATTTCAAAGGCATTTTGCGCATACATGAAATGAACACATTTTTTCTCCAAAACTATAACACATGCAAGCTTGTCCTGTTTGGTGGAGATGATATTTAATAAAATAAGTAGAAATCCACTAAAAGTTTTGTTTGGTTATCTTGCAATCCCGAGATAATCGTCTCCATGCTCCAAATCCATTTTAAAGCCATTTTTAAGGCATTTCGCGCATACATGAAATGAACACATTTTTCTCCAAAACTATAACAGATGCAAGCTTGTCCTGTTTGGTGGAGATGATATTTAATAAAATAAGTAGAAATCCACTAAAAGTTTTGTTTGGTTATCTTGCAATCCCGAGATAATCGTCTCCATGCTCCAAATCCATTTTAAAGCCATTTTTAAGGCATTTCGCGCATACATGAAATGAACACATTTTTCTCCAAAACTATAACAGATGCAAGCTTGTCCTGTTTGGTGGAGATAATATTTAATAAAATAAGTAGAAATCTACTAAAAGTTTCGTTTGTTTATATTGCCATCCTGAGATAATCGTCTCCATGCTCCAAATCCATTTTAAAGCCATTTCAAAGGCATTTTGCGCATACATGAAATGAACACAATTTTCTCCAAAACTATAACACATGCAAGCTTGTCCTGTTTGGTGGAGATGATATTTAATAAAATAAGTAGAAATCCACTAAAAGTTTTGTTTGGTTATCTCGCAATCCCGAGATAATCGTCTCCATGCTCCAAATCCATTTTAAAGCCATTTTTAAGGCATTTCGCGCATACATGAAATGAACACATTTTTCTCCAAAACTATAACAGATGCAAGCTTGTCCTGTTTGGTGGAGATAATATTTAATAAAATAAGTAGAAATCTACTAAAAGTTTCGTTTGTTTATATTGCCATCCTGAGATAATCGTCTCCATGCTCCAAATCCATTTTAAAGCCATTTCAAAGGCATTTTGCGCATACATGAAATGAACACATTTTTCTCCAAAACTATAACACATGCAAGCTTGTCCTGTTTGGTGGAGATGATATTTAATAAAATAAGTAGAAATCCACTAAAAGTTTTGTTTGGTTATCTTGCAATCCCGAGATAATCGTCTCCATGCTCCAAATCCATTTTAAAGCCATTTTTAAGGCATTTCGCGCATACATGAAATGAACACATTTTTCTCCAAAACTATAACAGATGCAAGCTTGTCCTGTTTGGTGGAGATGATATTTAATAAAATAAGTAGAAATCCACTAAAAGTTTTGTTTGGTTATCTTGCAATCCCGAGATAATCGTCTCCATGCTCCAAATCCATTTTAAAGCCATTTTTAAGGCATTTCGCGCATACATGAAATGAACACATTTTTCTCCAAAACTATAACAGATGCAAGCTTGTCCTGTTTGGTGGAGATAATATTTAATAAAATAAGTAGAAATCTACTAAAAGTTTCGTTTGTTTATATTGCCATCCTGAGATAATCGTCTCCATGCTCCAAATCCATTTTAAAGCCATTTCAAAGGCATTTTGCGCATACATGAAATGAACACATTTTTCTCCAAAACTATAACACATGCAAGCTTGTCCTGTTTGGTGGAGATGATATTTAATAAAATAAGTAGAAATCCACTAAAAGTTTTGTTTGGTTATCTTGCAATCCCGAGATAATCGTCTCCATGCTCCAAATCCATTTTAAAGCCATTTTTAAGGCATTTCGCGCATACATGAAATGAACACATTTTTCTCCAAAACTATAACAGATGCAAGCTTGTCCTGTTTGGTGGAGATGATATTTAATAAAATAAGTAGAAATCCACTAAAAGTTTTGTTTGGTTATCTTGCAATCCCGAGATAATCGTCTCCATGCTCCAAATCCATTTTAAAGCCATTTTTAAGGCATTTCGCGCATACATGAAATGAACACATTTTTCTCCAAAACTATAACAGATGCAAGCTTGTCCTGTTTGGTGGAGATGATATTTAATAAAATAAGTAGAAATCCACTAAAAGTTTTGTTTGGTTATCTTGCAAGCCCGAGATAATCGTCTCCATGCTCCAAATCCATTTTAAAGCCATTTTTAAGGCATTTCGCGCATACATGAAATGAACACATTTTTCTCCAAAACTATAACAGATGCAAGCTTGTCCTGTTTGGTGGAGATGATATTTAATAAAATAAGTAGAAATCCACTAAAAGTTTTGTTTGGTTATCTTGCAATCCCGAGATAATCGTCTCCATGCTCCAAATCCATTTTAAAGCCATTTTTAAGGCATTTCGCGCATACATGAAATGAACACATTTTTCTCCAAAACTATAATAGATGCAAGCTTGTCCTGTTTGGTGGAGATGATATTTAATAAAATAAGTAGAAATCCACTAAAAGTTTTGTTTGGTTATCTTGCAATCCCGAGATAATCGTCTCCATGCTCCAAATCCATTTTAAAGCCATTTTTAAGGCATTTCGCGCATACATGAAATGAACACATTTTTCTCCAAAACTATAACAGATGCAAGCTTGTTCTGTTTGGTGGAGATAATATTTAATAAAATAAGTAGAAATCTACTAAAAGTTTCGTTTGTTTATATTGCCATCCTGAGATAATCGTCTCCATGCTCCAAATCCATTTTAAAGCCATTTCAAAGGCATTTTGCGCATACATGAAATGAACACATTTTTCTCCAAAACTATAACACATGCAAGCTTGTCCTGTTTGGTGGAGATGATATTTAATAAAATAAGTAGAAATCCACTAAAAGTTTTGTTTGGTTATCTTGCAATCCCGAGATAATCGTCTCCATGCTCCAAATCCATTTTAAAGCCATTTTTAAGGCATTTCGCGCATACATGAAATGAACACATTTTTCTCCAAAACTATAACAGATGCAAGCTTGTCCTGTTTGGTGGAGATGATATTTAATAAAATAAGTAGAAATCCACTAAAAGTTTTGTTTGGTTATCTTGCAATCCCGAGATAATCGTCTCCATGCTCCAAATCCATTTTAAAGCCATTTTTAAGGCATTTCGCGCATACATGAAATGAACACATTTTTCTCCAAAACTATAACAGATGCAAGCTTGTCCTGTTTGGTGGAGATAATATTTAATAAAATAAGTAGAAATCTACTAAAAGTTTCGTTTGTTTATATTGCCATCCTGAGATAATCGTCTCCATGCTCCAAATCCATTTTAAAGCCATTTCAAAGGCATTTTGCGCATACATGAAATGAACACAATTTTCTCCAAAACTATAACACATGCAAGCTTGTCCTGTTTGGTGGAGATGATATTTAATAAAATAAGTAGAAATCCACTAAAAGTTTTGTTTGGTTATCTCGCAATCCCGAGATAATCGTCTCCATGCTCCAAATCCATTTTAAAGCCATTTTTAAGGCATTTCGCGCATACATGAAATGAACACATTTTTCTCCAAAACTATAACAGATGCAAGCTTGTCCTGTTTGGTGGAGATGATATTTAATAAAATAAGTAGAAATCCACTAAAAGTTTTGTTTGGTTATCTTGCAATCCCGAGATAATCGTCTCCATGCTCCAAATCCATTTTAAAGCCATTTTTAAGGCATTTCGCGCATACATGAAATGAACACATTTTTCTCCAAAACTATAACAGATGCAAGCTTGTCCTGTTTGGTGGAGATGATATTTAATAAAATAAGTAGAAATCCACTAAAAGTTTTGTTTGGTTATCTTGCAATCCCGAGATAATCGTCTCCATGCTCCAAATCCATTTTAAAGCCATTTTTAAGGCATTTCGCGCATACATGAAATGAACACATTTTTCTCCAAAACTATAACAGATGCAAGCTTGTCCTGTTTGGTGGAGATGATATTTAATAAAATAAGTAGAAATCCACTAAAAGTTTTGTTTGGTTATCTTGCAATCCCGAGATAATCGTCTCCATGCTCCAAATCCATTTTAAAGCCATTTTTAAGGCATTTCGCGCATACATGAAATGAACACATTTTTCTCCAAAACTATAATAGATGCAAGCTTGTCCTGTTTGGTGGAGATGATATTTAATAAAATAAGTAGAAATCCACTAAAAGTTTTGTTTGGTTATCTTGCAATCCCGAGATAATCGTCTCCATGCTCCAAATCCATTTTAAAGCCATTTTTAAGGCATTTCGCGCATACATGAAATGAACACATTTTTCTCCAAAACTATAACAGATGCAAGCTTGTTCTGTTTGGTGGAGATAATATTTAATAAAATAAGTAGAAATCTACTAAAAGTTTCGTTTGTTTATATTGCCATCCTGAGATAATCGTCTCCATGCTCCAAATCCATTTTAAAGCCATTTCAAAGGCATTTTGCGCATACATGAAATGAACACATTTTTCTCCAAAACTATAACACATGCAAGCTTGTCCTGTTTGGTGGAGATGATATTTAATAAAATAAGTAGAAATCCACTAAAAGTTTTGTTTGGTTATCTTGCAATCCCGAGATAATCGTCTCCATGCTCCAAATCCATTTTAAAGCCATTTTTAAGGCATTTCGCGCATACATTAAATGAACACATTTTTCTCCAAAACTATAACAGATGCAAGCTTGTCCTGTTTGGTGGAGATGATATTTAATAAAATAAGTAGAAATCCACTAAAAGTTTTTTTTGGTTATCTTGCAATCCCGAGATAATCGTCTCCATGCTCCAAATCCATTTTAAAGCCATTTTTAAGGCATTTCGCGCATACATGAAATGAACACATTTTTCTCCAAAACTATAACAGATGCAAGCTTGTCCTGTTTGGTGGAGATAATATTTAATAAAATAAGTAGAAATCTACTAAAAGTTTCGTTTGTTTATATTGCCATCCTTAGATAATCGTCTCCATGCTCCAAATCCATTTTAAAGCCATTTCAAAGGCATTTTGCGCATACATGAAATGAACACATTTTTCTCCAAAACTATAACACATGCAAGCTTGTCCTGTTTGGTGGAGATGATATTTAATAAAATAAGTAGAAATCCACTAAAAGTTTTGTTTGGTTATCTTGCAATCCCGAGATAATCGTCTCCATGCTCCAAATCCATTTTAAAGCCATTTTTAAGGCATTTCGCGCATACATGAAATGAACACATTTTTCTCCAAAACTATAACAGATGCAAGCTTGTCCTGTTTGGTGGAGATGATATTTAATAAAATAAGTAGAAATCCACTAAAAGTTTTGTTTGGTTATCTTGCAATCCCGAGATAATCGTCTCCATGCTCCAAATCCATTTTAAAGCCATTTTTAAGGCATTTCGCGCATACATGAAATGAACACATTTTTCTCCAAAACTATAACAGATGCAAGCTTGTCCTGCTTGGTGGAGATAATATTTAATAAAATAAGTAGAAATCTACTAAAAGTTTCGTTTGTTTATATTGCCATCCTGAGATAATCGTCTCCATGCTCCAAATCCATTTTAAAGCCATTTCAAAGGCATTTTGCGCATACATGAAATGAACACATTTTTCTCCAAAACTATAACACATGCAAGCTTGTCCTGTTTGGTGGAGATGATATTTAATAAAATAAGTAGAAATCCACTAAAAGTTTTGTTTGGTTATCTTGCAATCCCGAGATAATCGTCTCCATGCTCCAAATCCATTTTAAAGCCATTTTTAAGGCATTTCGCGCATACATGAAATGAACACATTTTTCTCCAAAACTATAACAGATGCAAGCTTGTCCTATTTGGTGGAGATGATATTTAATAAAATAAGTAGAAATCCACTAAAAGTTTTGTTTGGTTATCTTGCAATCCCGAGATAATCGTCTCCATGCTCCAAATCCATTTTAAAGCCATTTTTAAGGCATTTCGCGCATACATGAAATGAACACATTTTTCTCCAAAACTATAACAGATGCAAGCTTGTCCTGTAGGTGGAGATGATATTTAATAAAATAAGTAGAAATCCACTAAAAGTTTTGTTTGGTTATCTTGCAATCCCGAGATAATCGTCTCCATGCTCCAAATCCATTTTAAAGCCATTTTTAAGGCATTTCGCGCATACATGAAATGAACACATTTTTCTCCAAAACTATAACAGATGCAAGCTTGTCCTGTTTGGTGGAGATGATATTTAATAAAATAAGTAGAAATCCACTAAAAGTTTTGTTTGGTTATCTTGCAATCCCGAGATAATCGTCTCCATGCTCCAAATCCATTTTAAAGCCATTTTTAAGGCATTTCGCGCATACATGAAATGAACACATTTTTCTCCAAAACTATAATAGATGCAAGCTTGTCCTGTTTGGTGGAGATGATATTTAATAAAATAAGTAGAAATCCACTAAAAGTTTTGTTTGGTTATCTTGCAATCCCGAGATAATCGTCTCCATGCTCCAAATCCATTTTAAAGCCATTTTTAAGGCATTTCGCGCATACATGAAATGAACACATTTTTCTCCAAAACTATAACAGATGCAAGCTTGTCCTGTTTGGTGGAGATAATATTTAATAAAATAAGTAGAAATCTACTAAAAGTTTCGTTTGTTTATATTGCCATCCTGAGATAATCGTCTCCATGCTCCAAATCCATTTTAAAGCCATTTCAAAGGCATTTTGCGCATACATGAAATGAACACATTTTTCTCCAAAACTATAACACATGCAAGCTTGTCCTGTTTGGTGGAGATGATATTTAATAAAATAAGTAGAAATCCACTAAAAGTTTTGTTTGGTTATCTTGCAATCCCGAGATAATCGTCTCCATGCTCCAAATCCATTTTAAAGCCATTTCAAAGGCATTTTGCGCATACATGAAATGAACACATTTTTCTCCAAAACTATAACACATGCAAGCTTGTCCTGTTTGGTGGAGATGATATTTAATAAAATAAGTAGAAATCCACTAAAAGTTTTGTTTGGTTATCTTGCAATCCCGAGATAATCGTCTCCATGCTCCAAATCCATTTTAAAGCCATTTTTAAGGCATTTCGCGCATACATGAAATGAACACATTTTTCTCCAAAACTATAACAGATGCAAGCTTGTCCTGTTTGGTGGAGATGATATTTAATAAAATAAGTAGAAATCCACTAAAAGTTTTGTTTGGTTATCTTGCAATCCCGAGATAATCGTCTCCATGCTCCAAATCCATTTTAAAGCCATTTTTAAGGCATTTCGCGCATACATGAAATGAACACATTTTTCTCCAAAACTATAACAGATGCAAGCTTGTCCTGTTTGGTGGAGATGATATTTAATAAAATAAGTAGAAATCCACTAAAAGTTTTGTTTGGTTATATTGCAATCCCGAGATAATCGTCTCCATGCTCCAAATCCATTTTAAAGCCATTTTTAAGGCATTTCGCGCATACATGAAATGAACACATTTTTCTCCAAAACTATAACAGATGCAAGCTTGTCCTGTTTGGCGGAGATGATATTTAATAAAATAAGTAGAAATCCACTAAAAGTTTTGTTTGGTTATCTTGCAATCCCGAGATAATCGTCTCCATGCTCCAAATCCATTTTAAAGCCATTTTTAAGGCATTTCGCGCATACATGAAATGAACACATTTTTCTCCAAAACTATAACAGATGCAAGCTTGTCCTGTTTGGTGGAGATAATATTTAATAAAATAAGTAGAAATCTACTAAAAGTTTCGTTTGTTTATATTGCCATCCTGAGATAATCGTCTCCATGCTCCAAATCCATTTTAAAGCCATTTCAAAGGCATTTTGCGCATACATGAAATGAACACATTTTTCTCCAAAACTATAACACATGCAAGCTTGTCCTGTTTGGTGGAGATGATATTTAATAAAATAAGTAGAAATTTACTAAAAGTTTTGTTTGGTTATCTTGCAATCCCGAGATAATCGTCTCCATGCTCCAAATCCATTTTAAAGCCATTTTTAAGGCATTTCGCGCATACATGAAATGAACACATTTTTCTCCAAAACTATAACAGATGCAAGCTTGTCCTGTTTGGTGGAGATGATATTTAATAAAATAAGTAGAAATCCACTAAAAGTTTTGTTTGGTTATCTTGCAATCCCGAGATAATCGTCTCCATGCTCCAAATCCATTTTAAAGCCATTTTTAAGGCATTTCGCGCATACATGAAATGAACACATTTTTCTCCAAAACTATAACAGATGCAAGCTTGTCCTGTTTGGTGGAGATAATATTTAATAAAATAAGTAGAAATCTACTAAAAGTTTCGTTTGTTTATATTGCCATCCTGAGATAATCGTCTCCATGCTCCAAATCCATTTTAAAGCCATTTCAAAGGCATTTTGCGCATACATGAAATGAACACATTTTTCTCCAAAACTATAACACATGCAAGCTTGTCCTGTTTGGTGGAGATGATATTTAATAAAATAAGTAGAAATCCACTAAAAGTTTTGTTTGGTTATCTTGCAATCCCGAGATAATCGTCTCCATGCTCCAAATCCATTTTAAAGCCATTTTTAAGGCATTTCGCGCATACATGAAATGAACACATTTTTCTCCAAAACTATAACAGATGCAAGCTTGTCCTGTTTGGTGGAGATGATATTTAATAAAATAAGTAGAAATCCACTAAAAGTTTTGTTTGGTTATCTTGCAATCCCGAGATAATCGTCTCCATGCTCCAAATCCATTTTAAAGCCATTTTTAAGGCATTTCGCGCATACATGAAATGAACACATTTTTCTCCAAAACTATAACAGATGCAAGCTTGTCCTGTTTGGTGGAGATGATATTTAATAAAATAAGTAGAAATCCACTAAAAGTTTTGTTTGGTTATCTTGCAATCCCGAGATAATCGTCTCCATGCTCCAAATCCATTTTAAAGCCATTTTTAAGGCATTTCGCGCATACATGAAATGAACACATTTTTCTCCAAAACTATAACAGATGCAAGCTTGTCCTGTTTGGTGGAGATGATATTTAATAAAATAAGTAGAAATCCACTAAAAGTTTTGTTTGGTTATCTTGCAATCCCGAGATAATCGTCTCCATGCTCCAAATCCATTTTAAAGCCATTTCAAAGGCATTTTGCGCATACATGAAATGAACACATTTTTCTCCAAAACTATAACACATGCAAGCTTGTCCTGTTTGGTGGAGATGATATTTAATAAAATAAGTAGAAATCCACTAAAAGTTTTGTTTGGTTATCTTGTAATCCCGAGATAATCGTCTCCATGCTCCAAATCCATTTTAAAGCCATTTTTAAGGCATTTCGCGCATACATGAAATGAACACATTTTTCTCCAAAACTATAACAGATGCAAGCTTGTCCTGTTTGGTGGAGATGATATTTAATAAAATAAGTAGAAATCCACTAAAAGTTTTGTTTGGTTATCTTGCAATCCCGAGATAATCGTCTCCATGCTCCAAATCCATTTTAAAGCCATTTTTAAGGCATTTCGCGCATACATGAAATGAACACATTTTTCTCCAAAACTATAACAGATGCAAGCTTGTCCTGTTTGGTGGAGATGATATTTAATAAAATAAGTAGAAATCCACTAAAAGTTTTGTTTGGTTATCTTGCAATCCCGAGATAATCGTCTCCATGCTCCAAATCCATTTTAAAGCCATTTTTAAGGCATTTCGCGCATACATGAAATTAACACATTTTTCTCCAAAACTATAACAGATGCAAGCTTGTCCTGTTTGGTGGAGATGATATTTAATAAAATAAGTAGAAATCCACTAAAAGTTTTGTTTGGTTATCTTGCAATCCCGAGATAATCGTCTCCATGCTCCAAATCCATTTTAAAGCCATTTTTAAGGCATTTCGCGCATACATGAAATGAACACATTTTTCTCCAAAACTATAATAGATGCAAGCTTGTCCTGTTTGGTGGAGATGATATTTAATAAAATAAGTAGAAATCCACTAAAAGTTTTGTTTGGTTATCTTGCAATCCCGAGATAATCGTCTCCATGCTCCAAATCCATTTTAAAGCCATTTTTAAGGCATTTCGCGCATACATGAAATGAACACATTTTTCTCCAAAACTATAACAGATGCAAGCTTGTTCTGTTTGGTGGAGATAATATTTAATAAAATAAGTAGAAATCTACTAAAAGTTTCGTTTGTTTATATTGCCATCCTGAGATAATCGTCTCCATGCTCCAAATCCATTTTAAAGCCATTTCAAAGGCATTTTGCGCATACATGAAATGAACACATTTTTCTCCAAAACTATAACACATGCAAGCTTGTCCTGTTTGGTGGAGATGATATTTAATAAAATAAGTAGAAATCCACTAAAAGTTTTGTTTGGTTATCTTGCAATCCCGAGATAATCGTCTCCATGCTCCAAATCCATTTTAAAGCCATTTTTAAGGCATTTCGCGCATACATGAAATGAACACATTTTTCTCCAAAACTATAACAGATGCAAGCTTGTCCTGTTTGGTGGAGATAATATTTAATAAAATAAGTAGAAATCTACTAAAAGTTTCGTTTGTTTATATTGCCATCCTGAGATAATCGTCTCCATGCTCCAAATCCATTTTAAAGCCATTTCAAAGGCATTTTGCGCATACATGAAATGAACACAATTTTCTCCAAAACTATAACAGATGCAAGCTTGTCCTGTTTGGTGGAGATGATATTTAATAAAATAAGTAGAAATCCACTAAAAGTTTTGTTTGGTTATCTTGCAATCCCGAGATAATCGTCTCCATGCTCCAAATCCATTTTAAAGCCATTTTTAAGGCATTTCGCGCATACATGAAATGAACACATTTTTCTCCAAAACTATAACAGATGCAAGCTTGTCCTGTTTGGTGGAGATAATATTTAATAAAATAAGTAGAAATCTACTAAAAGTTTCGTTTGTTTATATTGCCATCCTGAGATAATCGTCTCCATGCTCCAAATCCATTTTAAAGCCATTTCAAAGGCATTTTGCGCATACATGAAATGAACACAATTTTCTCCAAAACTATAACACATGCAAGCTTGTCCTGTTTGGTGGAGATGATATTTAATAAAATAAGTAGAAATCCACTAAAAGTTTTGTTTGGTTATCTCGCAATCCCGAGATAATCGTCTCCATGCTCCAAATCCATTTTAAAGCCATTTTTAAGGCATTTCGCGCATACATGAAATGAACACATTTTTCTCCAAAACTATAACAGATGCAAGCTTGTTTGGTGGAGATGATATTTAATAAAATAAGTAGAAATCCACTAAAAGTTTTGTTTGGTTATATTGCAATCCCGAGATAATCGTCTCCATGCTCCAAATCCATTTTCAAGCCATTTTTAAGGCATTTCGCGCATACATGAAATGAACACATTTTTCTCCAAAACTATAACAGATGCAAGCTTGTCCTGTTTGGCGGAGATGATATTTAATAAAATAAGTAGAAATCCACTAAAAGTTTTGTTTGGTTATCTTGCAATCCCGAGATAATCGTCTCCATGCTCCAAATCCATTTTAAAGCCATTTTTAAGGCATTTCGCGCATACATGAAATGAACACATTTTTCTCCAAAACTATAACAGATGCAAGCTTGTCCTGTTTGGTGGAGATAATATTTAATAAAATAAGTAGAAATCTACTAAAAGTTTCGTTTGTTTATATTGCCATCCTGAGATAATCGTCTCCATGCTCCAAATCCATTTTAAAGCCATTTCAAAGGCATTTTGCGCATACATGAAATGAACACATTTTTCTCCAAAACTATAACAGATGCAAGCTTGTCCTGTTTGGTGGAGATGATATTTAATAAAATAAGTAGAAATCCACTAAAAGTTTTGTTTGGTTATCTTGCAATCCCGAGATAATCGTCTCCATGCTCCAAATCCATTTTAAAGCCATTTTTAAGGCATTTCGCGCATACATGAAATGAACACATTTTTCTCCAAAACTATAACAGATGCAAGCTTGTCCTGTTTGGTGGAGATGATATTTAATAAAATAAGTAGAAATCCACTAAAAGTTTTGTTTGGTTATCTTGCAATCCCGAGATAATCGTCTCCATGCTCCAAATCCATTTTAAAGCCATTTTTAAGGCATTTCGCGCATACATGAAATGAACACATTTTTCTCCAAAACTATAACAGATGCAAGCTTGTCCTGTTTGGTGGAGATGATATTTAATAAAATAAGTAGAAATCCACTAAAAGTTTTGTTTGGTTATCTTGCAATCCCGAGATAATCGTCTCCATGCTCCAAATCCATTTTAAAGCCATTTTTAAGGCATTTCGCGCATACATGAAATGAACACATTTTTCTCCAAAACTATAACAGATGCAAGCTTGTCCTGTTTGGTGGAGATGATATTTAATAAAATAAGTAGAAATCCACTAAAAGTTTTGTTTGGTTATCTTGCAATCCCGAGATAATCGTCTCCATGCTCCAAATCCATTTTAAAGCCATTTTTAAGGCATTTCGCGCATACATGAAATGAACACATTTTTCTCCAAAACTATAACAGATGCAAGCTTGTCCTGTTTGGTGGAGATGATATTTAATAAAATAAGTAGAAATCCACTAAAAGTTTTGTTTGGTTATCTTGCAATCCCGAGATAATCGTCTCCATGCTCCAAATCCATTTTAAAGCCATTTTTAAGGCATTTCGCGCATACATGAAATGAACACATTTTTCTCCAAAACTATAACAGATGCAAGCTTGTCCTGTTTGGTGGAGATGATATTTAATAAAATAAGTAGAAATCCACTAAAAGTTTTGTTTGGTTATCTTGCAATCCCGAGATAATCGTCTCCATGCTCCAAATCCATTTTAAAGCCATTTTTAAGGCATTTCGCGCATACATGAAATGAACACATTTTTCTCCAAAACTATAATAGATGCAAGCTTGTCCTGTTTGGTGGAGATGATATTTAATAAAATAAGTAGAAATCCACTAAAAGTTTTGTTTGGTTATCTTGCAATCCCGAGATAATCGTCTCCATGCTCCAAATCCATTTTAAAGCCATTTTTAAGGCATTTCGCGCATACATGAAATGAACACATTTTTCTCCAAAACTATAACAGATGCAAGCTTGTTCTGTTTGGTGGAGATAATATTTAATAAAATAAGTAGAAATCTACTAAAAGTTTCGTTTGTTTATATTGCCATCCTGAGATAATCGTCTCCATGCTCCAAATCCATTTTAAAGCCATTTCAAAGGCATTTTGCGCATACATGAAATGAACACATTTTTCTCCAAAACTATAACACATGCAAGCTTGTCCTGTTTGGTGGAGATGATATTTAATAAAATAAGTAGAAATCCACTAAAAGTTTTGTTTGGTTATCTTGCAATCCCGAGATAATCGTCTCCATGCTCCAAATCCATTTTAAAGCCATTTTTAAGGCATTTCGCGCATACATGAAATGAACACATTTTTCTCCAAAACTATAACAGATGCAAGCTTGTCCTGTTTGGTGGAGATAATATTTAATAAAATAAGTAGAAATCTACTAAAAGTTTCGTTTGTTTATATTGCCATCCTGAGATAATCGTCTCCATGCTCCAAATCCATTTTAAAGCCATTTCAAAGGCATTTTGCGCATACATGAAATGAACACAATTTTCTCCAAAACTATAACAGATGCAAGCTTGTCCTGTTTGGTGGAGATGATATTTAATAAAATAAGTAGAAATCCACTAAAAGTTTTGTTTGGTTATCTTGCAATCCCGAGATAATCGTCTCCATGCTCCAAATCCATTTTAAAGCCATTTTTAAGGCATTTCGCGCATACATGAAATGAACACATTTTTCTCCAAAACTATAACAGATGCAAGCTTGTCCTGTTTGGTGGAGATAATATTTAATAAAATAAGTAGAAATCTACTAAAAGTTTCGTTTGTTTATATTGCCATCCTGAGATAATCGTCTCCATGCTCCAAATCCATTTTAAAGCCATTTCAAAGGCATTTTGCGCATACATGAAATGAACACAATTTTCTCCAAAACTATAACACATGCAAGCTTGTCCTGTTTGGTGGAGATGATATTTAATAAAATAAGTAGAAATCCACTAAAAGTTTTGTTTGGTTATCTCGCAATCCCGAGATAATCGTCTCCATGCTCCAAATCCATTTTAAAGCCATTTTTAAGGCATTTCGCGCATACATGAAATGAACACATTTTTCTCCAAAACTATAACAGATGCAAGCTTGTTTGGTGGAGATGATATTTAATAAAATAAGTAGAAATCCACTAAAAGTTTTGTTTGGTTATATTGCAATCCCGAGATAATCGTCTCCATGCTCCAAATCCATTTTCAAGCCATTTTTAAGGCATTTCGCGCATACATGAAATGAACACATTTTTCTCCAAAACTATAACAGATGCAAGCTTGTCCTGTTTGGCGGAGATGATATTTAATAAAATAAGTAGAAATCCACTAAAAGTTTTGTTTGGTTATCTTGCAATCCCGAGATAATCGTCTCCATGCTCCAAATCCATTTTAAAGCCATTTTTAAGGCATTTCGCGCATACATGAAATGAACACATTTTTCTCCAAAACTATAACAGATGCAAGCTTGTCCTGTTTGGTGGAGATAATATTTAATAAAATAAGTAGAAATCTACTAAAAGTTTCGTTTGTTTATATTGCCATCCTGAGATAATCGTCTCCATGCTCCAAATCCATTTTAAAGCCATTTCAAAGGCATTTTGCGCATACATGAAATGAACACATTTTTCTCCAAAACTATAACACATGCAAGCTTGTCCTGTTTGGTGGAGATGATATTTAATAAAATAAGTAGAAATCCACTAAAAGTTTTGTTTGGTTATCTTGCAATCCCGAGATAATCGTCTCCATGCTCCAAATCCATTTTAAAGCCATTTTTAAGGCATTTCGCGCATACATGAAATGAACACATTTTTCTCCAAAACTATAACAGATGCAAGCTTGTCCTGTTTGGTGGAGATGATATTTAATAAAATAAGTAGAAATCCACTAAAAGTTTTGTTTGGTTATCTTGCAATCCCGAGATAATCGTCTCCATGCTCCAAATCCATTTTAAAGCCATTTTTAAGGCATTTCGCGCATACATGAAATGAACACATTTTTCTCCAAAACTATAACAGATGCAAGCTTGTCCTGTTTGGTGGAGATAATATTTAATAAAATAAGTAGAAATCTACTAAAAGTTTCGTTTGTTTATATTGCCATCCTGAGATAATCGTCTCCATGCTCCAAATCCATTTTAAAGCCATTTCAAAGGCATTTTGCGCATACATGAAATGAACACATTTTTCTCCAAAACTATAACACATGCAAGCTTGTCCTGTTTGGTGGAGATGATATTTAATAAAATAAGTAGAAATCCACTAAAAGTTTTGTTTGGTTATCTTGCAATCCCGAGATAATCGTCTCCATGCTCCAAATCCATTTTAAAGCCATTTTTAAGGCATTTCGCGCATACATGAAATGAACACATTTTTCTCCAAAACTATAACAGATGCAAGCTTGTCCTGTTTGGTGGAGATGATATTTAATAAAATAAGTAGAAATCCACTAAAAGTTTTGTTTGGTTATCTTGCAATCCCGAGATAATCGTCTCCATGCTCCAAATCCATTTTAAAGCCATTTTTAAGGCATTTCGCGCATACATGAAATGAACACATTTTTCTCCAAAACTATAACAGATGCAAGCTTGTCCTGTTTGGTGGAGATGATATTTAATAAAATAAGTAGAAATCCACTAAAAGTTTTGTTTGGTTATCTTGCAATCCCGAGATAATCGTCTCCATGCTCCAAATCCATTTTAAAGCCATTTTTAAGGCATTTCGCGCATACATGAAATGAACACATTTTTCTCCAAAACTATAACAGATGCAAGCTTGTCCTGTTTGGTGGAGATGATATTTAATAAAATAAGTAGAAATCCACTAAAAGTTTTGTTTGGTTATCTTGCAATCCCGAGATAATCGTCTCCATGCTCCAAATCCATTTTAAAGCCATTTTTAAGGCATTTCGCGCATACATGAAATGAACACATTTTTCTCCAAAACTATAACAGATGCAAGCTTGTCCTGTTTGGTGGAGATGATATTTAATAAAATAAGTAGAAATCCACTAAAAGTTTTGTTTGGTTATCTTGCAATCCCGAGATAATCGTCTCCATGCTCCAAATCCATTTTAAAGCCATTTTTAAGGCATTTCGCGCATACATGAAATGAACACATTTTTCTCCAAAACTATAACAGATGCAAGCTTGTCCTGTTTGGTGGAGATGATATTTAATAAAATAAGTAGAAATCCACTAAAAGTTTTGTTTGGTTATCTTGCAATCCCGAGATAATCGTCTCCATGCTCCAAATCCATTTTAAAGCCATTTTTAAGGCATTTCGCGCATACATGAAATGAACACATTTTTCTCCAAAACTATAACAGATGCAAGCTTGTCCTGTTTGGTGGAGATGATATTTAATAAAATAAGTAGAAATCCACTAAAAGTTTTGTTTGGTTATCTTGCAATCCCGAGATAATCGTCTCCATGCTCCAAATCCATTTTAAAGCCATTTTTAAGGCATTTCGCGCATACATGAAATGAACACATTTTTCTCCAAAACTATAACAGATGCAAGCTTGTCCTGTTTGGTGGAGATGATATTTAATAAAATAAGTAGAAATCCACTAAAAGTTTTGTTTGGTTATCTTGCAATCCCGAGATAATCGTCTCCATGCTCCAAATCCATTTTAAAGCCATTTTTAAGGCATTTCGCGCATACATGAAATGAACACATTTTTCTCCAAAACTATAACAGATGCAAGCTTGTCCTGTTTGGTGGAGATGATATTTAATAAAATAAGTAGAAATCCACTAAAAGTTTTGTTTGGTTATCTTGCAATCCCGAGATAATCGTCTCCATGCTCCAAATCCATTTTAAAGCCATTTTTAAGGCATTTCGCGCATACATGAAATGAACACATTTTTCTCCAAAACTATAATAGATGCAAGCTTGTCCTGTTTGGTGGAGATGATATTTAATAAAATAAGTAGAAATCCACTAAAAGTTTTGTTTGGTTATCTTGCAATCCCGAGATAATCGTCTCCATGCTCCAAATCCATTTTAAAGCCATTTTTAAGGCATTTCGCGCATACATGAAATGAACACATTTTTCTCCAAAACTATAACAGATGCAAGCTTGTTCTGTTTGGTGGAGATAATATTTAATAAAATAAGTAGAAATCTACTAAAAGTTTCGTTTGTTTATATTGCCATCCTGAGATAATCGTCTCCATGCTCCAAATCCATTTTAAAGCCATTTCAAAGGCATTTTGCGCATACATGAAATGAACACATTTTTCTCCAAAACTATAACACATGCAAGCTTGTCCTGTTTGGTGGAGATGATATTTAATAAAATAAGTAGAAATCCACTAAAAGTTTTGTTTGGTTATCTTGCAATCCCGAGATAATCGTCTCCATGCTCCAAATCCATTTTTAAGCCATTTTTAAGGCATTTCGCGCATACATGAAATGAACACATTTTTCTCTAAAACTATAACAGATGCAAGCTTGTCCTGTTTGGTGGAGATGATATTTAATAAAATAAGTAGAAATCCACTAAAAGTTTTGTTTGGTTATCTTGCAATCCCGAGATAATCGTCTCCATGCTCCAAATCCATTTTAAAGCCATTTTTAAGGCATTTCGCGCATACATGAAATGAACACATTTTTCTCCAAAACTATAACAGATGCAAGCTTGTCCTGTTTGGTGGAGATAATATTTAATAAAATAAGTAGAAATCTACTAAAAGTTTCGTTTGTTTATATTGCCATCCTGAGATAATCGTCTCCATGCTCCAAATCCATTTTAAAGCCATTTCAAAGGCATTTTGCGCATACATGAAATGAACACAATTTTCTCCAAAACTATAACACATGCAAGCTTGTCCTGTTTGGTGGAGATGATATTTAATAAAATAAGTAGAAATCCACTAAAAGTTTTGTTTGGTTATCTCGCAATCCCGAGATAATCGTCTCCATGCTCCAAATCCATTTTAAAGCCATTTTTAAGGCATTTCGCGCATACATGAAATGAACACATTTTTCTCCAAAACTATAACAGATGCAAGCTTGTCCTGTTTGGTGGAGATGATATTTAATAAAATAAGTAGAAATCCACTAAAAGTTTTGTTTGGTTATCTTGCAATCCCGAGATAATCGTCTCCATGCTCCAAATCCATTTTAAAGCCATTTTTAAGGCATTTCGCGCATACATGAAATGAACACATTTTTCTCCAAAACTATAACAGATGCAAGCTTGTCCTGTTTGGTGGAGATGATATTTAATAAAATAAGTAGAAATCCACTAAAAGTTTTGTTTGGTTATCTTGCAATCCCGAGATAATCGTCTCCATGCTCCAAATCCATTTTAAAGCCATTTTTAAGGCATTTCGCGCATACATGAAATGAACACATTTTTCTCCAAAACTATAACAGATGCAAGCTTGTCCTGTTTGGTGGAGATGATATTTAATAAAATAAGTAGAAATCCACTAAAAGTTTTGTTTGGTTATCTTGCAATCCCGAGATAATCGTCTCCATGCTCCAAATCCATTTTAAAGCCATTTTTAAGGCATTTCGCGCATACATGAAATGAACACATTTTTCTCCAAAACTATAATAGATGCAAGCTTGTCCTGTTTGGTGGAGATGATATTTAATAAAATAAGTAGAAATCCACTAAAAGTTTTGTTTGGTTATCTTGCAATCCCGAGATAATCGTCTCCATGCTCCAAATCCATTTTAAAGCCATTTTTAAGGCATTTCGCGCATACATGAAATGAACACATTTTTCTCCAAAACTATAACAGATGCAAGCTTGTTCTGTTTGGTGGAGATAATATTTAATAAAATAAGTAGAAATCTACTAAAAGTTTCGTTTGTTTATATTGCCATCCTGAGATAATCGTCTCCATGCTCCAAATCCATTTTAAAGCCATTTCAAAGGCATTTTGCGCATACATGAAATGAACACATTTTTCTCCAAAACTATAACACATGCAAGCTTGTCCTGTTTGGTGGAGATGATATTTAATAAAATAAGTAGAAATCCACTAAAAGGTTTGTTTGGTTATCTTGCAATCCCGAGATAATCGTCTCCATGCTCCAAATCCATTTTAAAGCCATTTTTAAGGCATTTCGCGCATACATTAAATGAACACATTTTTCTCCAAAACTATAACAGATGCAAGCTTGTCCTGTTTGGTGGAGATGATATTTAATAAAATAAGTAGAAATCCACTAAAAGTTTTGTTTGGTTATCTTGCAATCCCGAGATAATCGTCTCCATGCTCCAAATCCATTTTAAAGCCATTTTTAAGGCATTTCGCGCATACATGAAATGAACACATTTTTCTCCAAAACTATAACAGATGCAAGCTTGTCCTGTTTGGTGGAGATAATATTTAATAAAATAAGTAGAAATCTACTAAAAGTTTCGTTTGTTTATATTGCCATCCTGAGATAATCGTCTCCATGCTCCAAATCCATTTTAAAGCCATTTCAAAGGCATTTTGCGCATACATGAAATGAACACAATTTTCTCCAAAACTATAACACATGCAAGCTTGTCCTGTTTGGTGGAGATGATATTTAATAAAATAAGTAGAAATCCACTAAAAGTTTTGTTTGGTTATCTTGCAATCCCGAGATAATCGTCTCCATGCTCCAAATCCATTTTAAAGCCATTTTTAAGGCATTTCGCGCATACATGAAATGAACACATTTTTCTCCAAAACTATAACAGATGCAAGCTTGTCCTGTTTGGTGGAGATAATATTTAATAAAATAAGTAGAAATCTACTAAAAGTTTCGTTTGTTTATATTGCCATCCTGAGATAATCGTCTCCATGCTCCAAATCCATTTTAAAGCCATTTCAAAGGCATTTTGCGCATACATGAAATGAACACATTTTTCTCCAAAACTATAACACATGCAAGCTTGTCCTGTTTGGTGGAGATGATATTTAATAAAATAAGTAGAAATCCACTAAAAGTTTTGTTTGGTTATCTTGCAATCCCGAGATAATCGTCTCCATGCTCCAAATCCATTTTTAAGCCATTTTTAAGGCATTTCGCGCATACATGAAATGAACACATTTTTCTCTAAAACTATAACAGATGCAAGCTTGTCCTGTTTGGTGGAGATGATATTTAATAAAATAAGTAGAAATCCACTAAAAGTTTTGTTTGGTTATCTTGCAATCCCGAGATAATCGTCTCCATGCTCCAAATCCATTTTAAAGCCATTTTTAAGGCATTTCGCGCATACATGAAATGAACACATTTTTCTCCAAAACTATAACAGATGCAAGCTTGTCCTGTTTGGTGGAGATAATATTTAATAAAATAAGTAGAAATCTACTAAAAGTTTCGTTTGTTTATATTGCCATCCTGAGATAATCGTCTCCATGCTCCAAATCCATTTTAAAGCCATTTCAAAGGCATTTTGCGCATACATGAAATGAACACAATTTTCTCCAAAACTATAACACATGCAAGCTTGTCCTGTTTGGTGGAGATGATATTTAATAAAATAAGTAGAAATCCACTAAAAGTTTTGTTTGGTTATCTCGCAATCCCGAGATAATCGTCTCCATGCTCCAAATCCATTTTAAAGCCATTTTTAAGGCATTTCGCGCATACATGAAATGAACACATTTTTCTCCAAAACTATAACAGATGCAAGCTTGTCCTGTTTGGTGGAGATGATATTTAATAAAATAAGTAGAAATCCACTAAAAGTTTTGTTTGGTTATCTTGCAATCCCGAGATAATCGTCTCCATGCTCCAAATCCATTTTAAAGCCATTTTTAAGGCATTTCGCGCATACATGAAATGAACACATTTTTCTCCAAAACTATAACAGATGCAAGCTTGTCCTGTTTGGTGGAGATGATATTTAATAAAATAAGTAGAAATCCACTAAAAGTTTTGTTTGGTTATCTTGCAATCCCGAGATAATCGTCTCCATGCTCCAAATCCATTTTAAAGCCATTTTTAAGGCATTTCGCGCATACATGAAATGAACACATTTTTCTCCAAAACTATAACAGATGCAAGCTTGTCCTGTTTGGTGGAGATGATATTTAATAAAATAAGTAGAAATCCACTAAAAGTTTTGTTTGGTTATCTTGCAATCCCGAGATAATCGTCTCCATGCTCCAAATCCATTTTAAAGCCATTTTTAAGGCATTTCGCGCATACATGAAATGAACACATTTTTCTCCAAAATTATAATAGATGCAAGCTTGTCCTGTTTGGTGGAGATGATATTTAATAAAATAAGTAGAAATCCACTAAAAGTTTTGTTTGGTTATCTTGCAATCCCGAGATAATCGTCTCCATGCTCCAAATCCATTTTAAAGCCATTTTTAAGGCATTTCGCGCATACATGAAATGAACACATTTTTCTCCAAAACTATAACAGATGCAAGCTTGTTCTGTTTGGTGGAGATAATATTTAATAAAATAAGTAGAAATCTACTAAAAGTTTCGTTTGTTTATATTGCCATCCTGAGATAATCGTCTCCATGCTCCAAATCCATTTTAAAGCCATTTCAAAGGCATTTTGCGCATACATGAAATGAACACATTTTTCTCCAAAACTATAACACATGCAAGCTTGTCCTGTTTGGTGGAGATGATATTTAATAAAATAAGTAGAAATCCACTAAAAGGTTTGTTTGGTTATCTTGCAATCCCGAGATAATCGTCTCCATGCTCCAAATCCATTTTAAAGCCATTTTTAAGGCATTTCGCGCATACATTAAATGAACACATTTTTCTCCAAAACTATAACAGATGCAAGCTTGTCCTGTTTGGTGGAGATGATATTTAATAAAATAAGTAGAAATCCACTAAAAGTTTTGTTTGGTTATCTTGCAATCCCGAGATAATCGTCTCCATGCTCCAAATCCATTTTAAAGCCATTTTTAAGGCATTTCGCGCATACATGAAATGAACACATTTTTCTCCAAAACTATAACAGATGCAAGCTTGTCCTGTTTGGTGGAGATAATATTTAATAAAATAAGTAGAAATCTACTAAAAGTTTCGTTTGTTTATATTGCCATCCTGAGATAATCGTCTCCATGCTCCAAATCCATTTTAAAGCCATTTCAAAGGCATTTTGCGCATACATGAAATGAACACAATTTTCTCCAAAACTATAACACATGCAAGCTTGTCCTGTTTGGTGGAGATGATATTTAATAAAATAAGTAGAAATCCACTAAAAGTTTTGTTTGGTTATCTTGCAATCCCGAGATAATCGTCTCCATGCTCCAAATCCATTTTAAAGCCATTTTTAAGGCATTTCGCGCATACATGAAATGAACACATTTTTCTCCAAAACTATAACAGATGCAAGCTTGTCCTGTTTGGTGGAGATAATATTTAATAAAATAAGTAGAAATCTACTAAAAGTTTCGTTTGTTTATATTGCCATCCTGAGATAATCGTCTCCATGCTCCAAATCCATTTTAAAGCCATTTCAAAGGCATTTTGCGCATACATGAAATGAACACATTTTTCTCCAAAACTATAACACATGCAAGCTTGTCCTGTTTGGTGGAGATGATATTTAATAAAATAAGTAGAAATCCACTAAAAGTTTTGTTTGGTTATATTGCAATTCCGAGATAATCGTCTCCATGCTCCAAATCCATTTTAAAGCCATTTTTAAGGCATTTCGCGCATACATGAAATGAACACATTTTTCTCCAAAACTATAACAGATGCAAGCTTGTCCTGTTTGGTGGAGATGATATTTAATAAAATAAGTAGAAATCCACTAAAAGTTTTGTTTGGTTATCTTGCAATCCCGAGATAATCGTCTCCATGCTCCAAATCCATTTTAAAGCCATTTTTAAGGCATTTCGCGCATACATGAAATGAACACATTTTTCTCCAAAACTATAACAGATGCAAGCTTGTCCTGTTTGGTGGAGATAATATTTAATAAAATAAGTAGAAATCTACTAAAAGTTTCGTTTGTTTATATTGCCATCCTGAGATAATCGTCTCCATGCTCCAAATCCATTTTAAAGCCATTTCAAAGGCATTTTGCGCATACATGAAATGAACACATTTTTCTCCAAAACTATAACACATGCAAGCTTGTCCTGTTTGGTGGAGATGATATTTAATAAAATAAGTAGAAATCCACTAAAAGTTTTGTTTGGTTATCTTGCAATCCCGAGATAATCGTCTCCATGCTCCAAATCCATTTTAAAGCCATTTTTAAGGCATTTCGCGCATACATGAAATGAACACATTTTTCTCCAAAACTATAACAGATGCAAGCTTGTCCTGTTTGGTGGAGATGATATTTAATAAAATAAGTAGAAATCCACTAAAAGTTTTGTTTGGTTATCTTGCAATCCCGAGATAATCGTCTCCATGCTCCAAATCCATTTTAAAGCCATTTTTAAGGCATTTCGCGCATACATGAAATGAACACATTTTTCTCCAAAACTATAACAGATGCAAGCTTGTCCTGTTTGGTGGAGATATTTAATAAAATAAGTAGAAATCCACTAAAAGTTTTGTTTGGTTATCTTGCAATCCCGAGATAATCGTCTCCATGCTCCAAATCCATTTTAAAGCCATTTTTAAGGCATTTCGCGCATACATGAAATGAACACATTTTTCTCCAAAACTATAACAGATGCAAGCTTGTCCTGTTTGGTGGAGATGATATTTAATAAAATAAGTAGAAATCCACTAAAAGTTTTGTTTGGTTATCTTGCAATCCCGAGATAATCGTCTCCATGCTCCAAATCCATTTTAAAGCCATTTCAAAGGCATTTTGCGCATACATGAAATGAACACATTTTTCTCCAAAACTATAACACATGCAAGCTTGTCCTGTTTGGTGGAGATGATATTTAATAAAATAAGTAGAAATCCACTAAAAGTTTTGTTTGGTTATCTTGCAATCCCGAGATAATCGTCTCCATGCTCCAAATCCATTTTAAAGCCATTTTTAAGGCATTTCGCGCATACATGAAATGAACACATTTTTCTCCAAAACTATAACAGATGCAAGCTTGTCCTGTTTGGTGGAGATGATATTTAATAAAATAAGTAGAAATCCACTAAAAGTTTTGTTTGGTTATCTTGCAATCCCGAGATAATCGTCTACATGCTCCAAATCCATTTTAAAGCCATTTTTAAGGCATTTCGCGCATACATGAAATGAACACATTTTTCTCCAAAACTATAACAGATGCAAGCTTGTCCTGTTTGGTGGAGATGATATTTAATAAAATAAGTAGAAATCCACTAAAAGTTTTGTTTGGTTATCTTGCAATCCCGAGATAATCGTCTCCATGCTCCAAATCCATTTTAAAGCCATTTTTAAGGCATTTCGCGCATACATGAAATGAACACATTTTTCTCCAAAACTATAACAGATGCAAGCTTGTCCTGTTTGGTGGAGATGATATTTAATAAAATAAGTAGAAATCCACTAAAAGTTTTGTTTGGTTATCTTGCAATCCCGAGATAATCGTCTCCATGCTCCAAATCCATTTTAAAGCCATTTTTAAGGCATTTCGCGCATACATGAAATGAACACATTTTTCTCCAAAACTATAATAGATGCAAGCTTGTCCTGTTTGGTGGAGATGATATTTAATAAAATAAGTAGAAATCCACTAAAAGTTTTGTTTGGTTATCTTGCAATCCCGAGATAATCGTCTCCATGCTCCAAATCCATTTTAAAGCCATTTTTAAGGCATTTCGCGCATACATGAAATGAACACATTTTTCTCCAAAACTATAACAGATGCAAGCTTGTCCTGTTTGGTGGAGATAATATTTAATAAAATAAGTAGAAATCTACTAAAAGTTTCGTTTGTTTATATTGCCATCCTGAGATAATCGTCTCCATGCTCCAAATCCATTTTAAAGCCATTTCAAAGGCATTTTGCGCATACATGAAATGAACACATTTTTCTCCAAAACTATAACACATGCAAGCTTGTCCTGTTTGGTGGAGATTATATTTAATAAAATAAATAGAAAACCACTAAAAGTTTTGTTTGGTTATCTTGCAATCCCGAGATAATCGTCTCCATGCTCCAAATCCATTTTAAAGCCATTTTTAAGGCATTTCGCGCATACATGAAATGAACACATTTTTCTCCAAAACTATAACAGATGCAAGCTTGTCCTGTTTGGTGGAGATGATATTTAATAAAATAAGTAGAAATCCACTAAAAGTTTTGTTTGGTTATCTTGCAATCCCGAGATAATCGTCTCCATGCTCCAAATCCATTTTAAAGCCATTTCAAAGGCATTTTGCGCATACATGAAATGAACACATTTTTCTCCAAAACTATAACACATGCAAGCTTGTCCTGTTTGGTGGAGATGATATTTAATAAAATAAGTAGAAATCCACTAAAAGTTTTGTTTGGTTATCTTGCAATCCCGAGATAATCGTCTCCATGCTCCAAATCCATTTTAAAGCCATTTTTAAGGCATTTCGCGCATACATGAAATGAACACATTTTTCTCCAAAACTATAATAGATGCAAGCTTGTCCTGTTTGGTGGAGATGATATTTAATAAAATAAGTAGAAATCCACTAAAAGTTTTGTTTGGTTATCTTGCAATCCCGAGATAATCGTCTCCATGCTCCAAATCCATTTTAAAGCCATTTTTAAGGCATTTCGCGCATACATGAAATGAACACATTTTTCTCCAAAACTATAACAGATGCAAGCTTGTTCTGTTTGGTGGAGATAATATTTAATAAAATAAGTAGAAATCTACTAAAAGTTTCGTTTGTTTATATTGCCATCCTGAGATAATCGTCTCCATGCTCCAAATCCATTTTAAAGCCATTTCAAAGGCATTTTGCGCATACATGAAATGAACACATTTTTCTCCAAAACTATAACACATGCAAGCTTGTCCTGTTTGGTGGAGATGATATTTAATAAAATAAGTAGAAATCCACTAAAAGTTTTGTTTGGTTATCTTGCAATCCCGAGATAATCGTCTCCATGCTCCAAATCCATTTTAAAGCCATTTTTAAGGCATTTCGCGCATACATTAAATGAACACATTTTTCTCCAAAACTATAACAGATGCAAGCTTGTCCTGTTTGGTGGAGATGATATTTAATAAAATAAGTAGAAATCCACTAAAAGTTTTGTTTGGTTATCTTGCAATCCCGAGATAATCGTCTCCATGCTCCAAATCCATTTTAAAGCCATTTTTAAGGCATTTCGCGCATACATGAAATGAACACATTTTTCTCCAAAACTATAACAGATGCAAGCTTGTCCTGTTTGGTGGAGATAATATTTAATAAAATAAGTAGAAATCTACTAAAAGTTTCGTTTGTTTATATTGCCATCCTGAGATAATCGTCTCCATGCTCCAAATCCATTTTAAAGCCATTTCAAAGGCATTTTGCGCATACATGAAATGAACACAATTTTCTCCAAAACTATAACACATGCAAGCTTGTCCTGTTTGGTGGAGATGATATTTAATAAAATAAGTAGAAATCCACTAAAAGTTTTGTTTGGTTATCTTGCAATCCCGAGATAATCGTCTCCATGCTCCAAATCCATTTTAAAGCCATTTTTAAGGCATTTCGCGCATACATGAAATGAACACATTTTTCTCCAAAACTATAACAGATGCAAGCTTGTCCTGTTTGGTGGAGATAATATTTAATAAAATAAGTAGAAATCTACTAAAAGTTTCGTTTGTTTATATTGCCATCCTGAGATAATCGTCTCCATGCTCCAAATCCATTTTAAAGCCATTTCAAAGGCATTTTGCGCATACATGAAATGAACACATTTTTCTCCAAAACTATAACACATGCAAGCTTGTCCTGTTTGGTGGAGATGATATTTAATAAAATAAGTAGAAATCCACTAAACGTTTTGTTTGGTTATCTTGCAATCCCGAGATAATCGTCTCCATGCTCCAAATCCATTTTAAAGCCATTTTTAAGGCATTTCGCGCATACATGAAATGAACACATTTTTCTCCAAAACTATAACAGATGCAAGCTTGTCCTGTTTGGTGGAGATGATATTTAATAAAATAAGTAGAAATCCACTAAAAGTTTTGTTTGGTTATCTTGCAATCCCGAGATAATCGTCTCCATGCTCCAAATCCATTTTAAAGCCATTTTTAAGGCATTTCGCGCATACATGAAATGAACACATTTTTCTCCAAAACTATAACAGATGCAAGCTTGTCCTGTTTGGTGGAGATAATATTTAATAAAATAAGTAGAAATCTACTAAAAGTTTCGTTTGTTTATATTGCCATCCTGAGATAATCGTCTCCATGCTCCAAATCCATTTTAAAGCCATTTCAAAGGCATTTTGCGCATACATGAAATGAACACATTTTTCTCCAAAACTATAACACATGCAAGCTTGTCCTGTTTGGTGGAGATGATATTTAATAAAATAAGTAGAAATCCACTAAAAGTTTTGTTTGGTTATCTTGCAATCCCGAGATAATCGTCTCCATGCTCCAAATCCATTTTAAAGCCATTTTTAAGGCATTTCGCGCATACATGAAATGAACACATTTTTCTCCAAAACTATAACAGATGCAAGCTTGTCCTGTTTGGTGGAGATGATATTTAATAAAATAAGTAGAAATCCACTAAAAGTTTTGTTTGGTTATCTTGCAATCCCGAGATAATCGTCTCCATGCTCCAAATCCATTTTAAAGCCATTTTTAAGGCATTTCGCGCATACATGAAATGAACACATTTTTCTCCAAAACTATAACAGATGCAAGCTTGTCCTGTTTGGTGGAGATGATATTTAATAAAATAAGTAGAAATCCACTAAAAGTTTTGTTTGGTTATCTTGCAATCCCGAGATAATCGTCTCCATGCTCCAAATCCATTTTAAAGCCATTTTTAAGGCATTTCGCTGATACATGAAATGAACACATTTTTCTCCAAAACTATAATAGATGCAAGCTTGTCCTGTTTGGTGGAGATGATATTTAATAAAATAAGTAGAAATCCACTAAAAGTTTTGTTTGGTTATCTTGCAATCCCGAGATAATCGTCTCCATGCTCCAAATCCATTTTAAAGCCATTTTTAAGGCATTTCGCGCATACATGAAATGAACACATTTTTCTCCAAAACTATAACAGATGCAAGCTTGTTCTGTTTGGTGGAGATAATATTTAATAAAATAAGTAGAAATCTACTAAAAGTTTCGTTTGTTTATATTGCCATCCTGAGATAATCGTCTCCATGCTCCAAATCCATTTTAAAGCCATTTCAAAGGCATTTTGCCCATACATGAAATGAACACATTTTTCTCCAAAACTATAACACATGCAAGCTTGTCCTGTTTGGTGGAGATGATATTTAATAAAATAAGTAGAAATCCACTAAAAGTTTTGTTTGGTTATCTTGCAATCCCGAGATAATCGTCTCCATGCTCCAAATCCATTTTAAAGCCATTTTTAAGGCATTTCGCGCATACATTAAATGAACACATTTTTCTCCAAAACTATAACAGATGCAAGCTTGTCCTGTTTGGTGGAGATGATATTTAATAAAATAAGTAGAAATCCACTAAAAGTTTTGTTTGGTTATCTTGCAATCCCGAGATAATCGTCTCCATGCTCCAAATCCATTTTAAAGCCATTTTTAAGGCATTTCGCGCATACATGAAATGAACACATTTTTCTCCAAAACTATAACAGATGCAAGCTTGTCCTGTTTGGTGGAGATAATATTTAATAAAATAAGTAGAAATCTACTAAAAGTTTCGTTTGTTTATATTGCCATCCTGAGATAATCGTCTCCATGCTCCAAATCCATTTTAAAGCCATTTCAAAGGCATTTTGCGCATACATGAAATGAACACAATTTTCTCCAAAACTATAACACATGCAAGCTTGTCCTGTTTGGTGGAGATGATATTTAATAAAATAAGTAGAAATCCACTAAAAGTTTTGTTTGGTTATCTTGCAATCCCGAGATAATCGTCTCCATGCTCCAAATCCATTTTAAAGCCATTTTTAAGGCATTTCGCGCATACATGAAATGAACACATTTTTCTCCAAAACTATAACAGATGCAAGCTTGTCCTGTTTGGTGGAGATAATATTTAATAAAATAAGTAGAAATCTACTAAAAGTTTCGTTTGTTTATATTGCCATCCTGAGATAATCGTCTCCATGCTCCAAATCCATTTTAAAGCCATTTCAAAGGCATTTTGCGCATACATGAAATGAACACATTTTTCTCCAAAACTATAACACATGCAAGCTTGTCCTGTTTGGTGGAGATGATATTTAATAAAATAAGTAGAAATCCACTAAAAGTTTTGTTTGGTTATCTTGCAATCCCGAGATAATCGTCTCCATGCTCCAAATCCATTTTAAAGCCATTTTTAAGGCATTTCGCGCATACATGAAATGAACACATTTTTCTCCAAAACTATAACAGATGCAAGCTTGTCCTGTTTGGTGGAGATGATATTTAATAAAATAAGTAGAAATCCACTAAAAGTTTTGTTTGGTTATCTTGCAATCCCGAGATAATCGTCTCCATGCTCCAAATCCATTTTAAAGCCATTTTTAAGGCATTTCGCGCATACATGAAATGAACACATTTTTCTCCAAAACTATAACAGATGCAAGCTTGTCCTGTTTGGTGGAGATAATATTTAATAAAATAAGTAGAAATCTACTAAAAGTTTCGTTTGTTTATATTGCCATCCTGAGATAATCGTCTCCATGCTCCAAATCCATTTTAAAGCCATTTCAAAGGCATTTTGCGCATACATGAAATGAACACATTTTTCTCCAAAACTATAACACATGCAAGCTTGTCCTGTTTGGTGGAGATGATATTTAATAAAATAAGTAGAAATCCACTAAAAGTTTTGTTTGGTTATCTTGCAATCCCGAGATAATCGTCTCCATGCTCCAAATCCATTTTAAAGCCATTTTTAAGGCATTTCGCGCATACATGAAATGAACACATTTTTCTCCAAAACTATAACAGATGCAAGCTTGTCCTGTTTGGTGGAGATGATATTTAATAAAATAAGTAGAAATCCACTAAAAGTTTTGTTTGGTTATCTTGCAATCCCGAGATAATCGTCTCCATGTTCCAAATCCATTTTAAAGCCATTTTTAAGGCATTTCGCGCATACATGAAATGAACACATTTTTCTCCAAAACTATAACAGATGCAAGCTTGTCCTGTTTGGTGGAGATATTTAATAAAATAAGTAGAAATCCACTAAAAGTTTTGTTTGGTTATCTTGCAATCCCGAGATAATCGTCTCCATGCTCCAAATCCATTTTAAAGCCATTTTTAAGGCATTTCGCGCATACATGAAATGAACACATTTTTCTCCAAAACTATAACAGATGCAAGCTTGTCCTGTTTGGTGGAGATGATATTTAATAAAATAAGTAGAAATCCACTAAAAGTTTTGTTTGGTTATCTTGCAATCCCGAGATAATCGTCTCCATGCTCCAAATCCATTTTAAAGCCATTTCAAAGGCATTTTGCGCATACATGAAATGAACACATTTTTCTCCAAAACTATAACACATGCAAGCTTGTCCTGTTTGGTGGAGATGATATTTAATAAAATAAGTAGAAATCCACTAAAAGTTTTGTTTGGTTATCTTGCAATCCCGAGATAATCGTCTCCATGCTCCAAATCCATTTTAAAGCCATTTTTAAGGCATTTCGCGCATACATGAAATGAACACATTTTTCTCCAAAACTATAACAGATGCAAGCTTGTCCTGTTTGGTGGAGATGATATTTAATAAAATAAGTAGAAATCCACTAAAAGTTTTGTTTGGTTATCTTGCAATCCCGAGATAATCGTCTCCATGCTCCAAATCCATTTTAAAGCCATTTTTAAGGCATTTCGCGCATACATGAAATGAACACATTTTTCTCCAAAACTATAACAGATGCAAGCTTGTCCTGTTTGGTGGAGATGATATTTAATAAAATAAGTAGAAATCCACTAAAAGTTTTGTTTGGTTATCTTGCAATCCCGAGATAATCGTCTCCATGCTCCAAATCCATTTTAAAGCCATTTTTAAGGCATTTCGCGCATACATGAAATGAACACATTTTTCTCCAAAACTATAACAGATGCAAGCTTGTCCTGTTTGGTGGAGATGATATTTAATAAAATAAGTAGAAATCCACTAAAAGTTTTGTTTGGTTATCTTGCAATCCCGAGATAATCGTCTCCATGCTCCAAATCCATTTTAAAGCCATTTTTAAGGCATTTCGCGCATACATGAAATGAACACATTTTTCTCCAAAACTATAATAGATGCAAGCTTGTCCTGTTTGGTGGAGATGATATTTAATAAAATAAGTAGAAATCCACTAAAAGTTTTGTTTGGTTATCTTGCAATCCCGAGATAATCGTCTCCATGCTCCAAATCCATTTTAAAGCCATTTTTAAGGCATTTCGCGCATACATGAAATGAACACATTTTTCTCCAAAACTATAACAGATGCAAGCTTGTCCTGTTTGGTGGAGATGATATTTAATAAAATAAGTAGAAATCCACTAAAAGCTTTGTTTGGTTATCTTGCAATCCCGAGATAATCGTCTCCATGCTCCAAATCCATTTTAAAGCCATTTTTAAGGCATTTCGCGCATACATGAAATGAACACATTTTTCTCCAAAACTATAACAGATGCAAGCTTGTCCTGTTTGGTGGAGATGATATTTAATAAAATAAGTAGAAATCCACTAAAAGTTTTGTTTGGTTATCTTGCAATCCCGAGATAATCGTCTCCATGCTCCAAATCCATTTTAAAGCCATTTTTAAGGCATTTCGCGCATACATGAAATGAACACATTTTTCTCCAAAACTATAACGGATGCAAGCTTGTCCTGTTTGGTGGAGATGATATTTAATAAAATAAGTAGAAATCCACTAAAAGTTTTGTTTGGTTATCTTGCAAT
This sequence comes from Anomaloglossus baeobatrachus, assembly GCF_048569485.1. NCBI lineage: Eukaryota > Metazoa > Chordata > Amphibia > Anura > Aromobatidae > Anomaloglossus > Anomaloglossus baeobatrachus. The sequence continues at coordinate 62,564 of NW_027442832.1, forward strand.
CCCGAGATAATCGTCTCCATGCTCCAAATCCATTTTAAAGCCATTTCAAAGGCATTTTGCGCATACATGAAATGAACACATTTTTCTCCAAAACTATAACACATGCAAGCTTGTCCTGTTTGGTGGAGATGATATTTAATAAAATAAGTAGAAATCCACTAAAAGTTTTGTTTGGTTATCTTGCAATCCCGAGATAATCGTCTCCATGCTCCAAATCCATTTTAAAGCCATTTTTAAGGCATTTCGCGCATACATGAAATGAACACATTTTTCTCCAAAACTATAACAGATGCAAGCTTGTCCTGTTTGGTGGAGATGATATTTAATAAAATAAGTAGAAATCCACTAAAAGTTTTGTTTGGTTATCTTGCAATCCCGAGATAATCGTCTCCATGCTCCAAATCCATTTTAAAGCCATTTTTAAGGCATTTCGCGCATACATGAAATGAACACATTTTTCTCCAAAACTATAACAGATGCAAGCTTGTCCTGTTTGGTGGAGATGATATTTAATAAAATAAGTAGAAATCCACTAAAAGTTTTGTTTGGTTATCTTGCAATCCCGAGATAATCGTCTCCATGCTCCAAATCCATTTTAAAGCCATTTTTAAGGCATTTCGCGCATACATGAAATGAACACATTTTTCTCCAAAACTATAACAGATGCAAGCTTGTCCTGTTTGGTGGAGATGATATTTAATAAAATAAGTAGAAATCCACTAAAAGTTTTGTTTGGTTATCTTGCAATCCCGAGATAATCGTCTCCATGCTCCAAATCCATTTTAAAGCCATTTTTAAGGCATTTCGCGCATACATGAAATGAACACATTTTTCTCCAAAACTATAACGGATGCAAGCTTGTCCTGTTTGGTGGAGATGATATTTAATAAAATAAGTAGAAATCCACTAAAAGTTTTGTTTGGTTATCTTGCAATCCCGAGATAATCGTCTCCATGCTCCAAATCCATTTTAAAGCCATTTCAAAGGCATTTTGCGCATACATGAAATGAACACATTTTTCTCCAAAACTATAACACATGCAAGCTTGTCCTGTTTGGTGGAGATGATATTTAATAAAATAAGTAGAAATCCACTAAAAGTTTTGTTTGGTTATCTTGCAATCCCGAGATAATCGTCTCCATGCTCCAAATCCATTTTAAAGCCATTTTTAAGGCATTTCGCGCATACATGAAATGAACACATTTTTCTCCAAAACTATAATAGATGCAAGCTTGTCCTGTTTGGTGGAGATGATATTTAATAAAATAAGTAGAAATCCACTAAAAGTTTTGTTTGGTTATCTTGCAATCCCGAGATAATCGTCTCCATGCTCCAAATCCATTTTAAAGCCATTTTTAAGGCATTTCGCGCATACATGAAATGAACACATTTTTCTCCAAAACTATAACAGATGCAAGCTTGTCCTGTTTGGTGGAGATGATATTTAATAAAATAAGTAGAAATCCACTAAAAGTTTTGTTTGGTTATCTTGCAATCCCGAGATAATCGTCTCCATGCTCCAAATCCATTTTAAAGCCATTTTTAAGGCATTTCGCGCATACATGAAATGAACACATTTTTCTCCAAAACTATAACAGATGCAAGCTTGTCCTGTTTGGTGGAGATGATATTTAATAAAATAAGTAGAAATCCACTAAAAGTTTTGTTTGGTTATCTTGCAATCCCGAGATAATCGTCTCCATGCTCCAAATCCATTTTAAAGCCATTTTTAAGGCATTTCGCGCATACATGAAATGAACACATTTTTCTCCAAAACTATAACGGATGCAAGCTTGTCCTGTTTGGTGGAGATGATATTTAATAAAATAAGTAGAAATCCACTAAAAGTTTTGTTTGGTTATCTTGCAATCCCGAGATAATCGTCTCCATGCTCCAAATCCATTTTAAAGCCATTTTTAAGGCATTTCGCGCATACATGAAATGAACACATTTTTCTCCAAAACTATAACAGATGCAAGCTTGTCCTGTTTGGTGGAGATGATATTTAATAAAATAAGTAGAAATCCACTAAAAGTTTTGTTTGGTTATCTTGCAATCCCGAGATAATCGTCTCCATGCTCCAAATCCATTTTAAAGCCATTTTTAAGGCATTTCGCGCATACATGAAATGAACACATTTTTCTCCAAAACTATAATAGATGCAAGCTTGTCCTGTTTGGTGGAGATGATATTTAATAAAATAAGTAGAAATCCACTAAAAGTTTTGTTTGGTTATCTTGCAATCCCGAGATAATCGTCTCCATGCTCCAAATCCATTTTAAAGCCATTTTTAAGGCATTTCGCGCATACATGAAATGAACACATTTTTCTCCAAAACTATAACAGATGCAAGCTTGTCCTGTTTGGTGGAGATGATATTTAATAAAATAAGTAGAAATCCACTAAAAGTTTTGTTTGGTTATCTTGCAATCCCGAGATAATCGTCTCCATGCTCCAAATCCATTTTAAAGCCATTTTTAAGGCATTTCGCGCATACATGAAATGAACACATTTTTCTCCAAAACTATAACAGATGCAAGCTTGTCCTGTTTGGTGGAGATGATATTTAATAAAATAAGTAGAAATCCACTAAAAGTTTTGTTTGGTTATCTTGCAATCCCGAGATAATCGTCTCCATGCTCCAAATCCATTTTAAAGCCATTTTTAAGGCATTTCGCGCATACATGAAATGAACACATTTTTCTCCAAAACTATAACAGATGCAAGCTTGTCCTGTTTGGTGGAGATAATATTTAATAAAATAAGTAGAAATCTACTAAAAGTTTCGTTTGTTTATATTGCCATCCTGAGATAATCGTCTCCATGCTCCAAATCCATTTTAAAGCCATTTCAAAGGCATTTTGCGCATACATGAAATGAACACATTTTTCTCCAAAACTATAACAGATGCAAGCTTGTCCTGTTTGGTGGAGATGATATTTAATAAAATAAGTAGAAATCCACTAAAAGTTTTGTTTGGTTATCTTGCAATCCCGAGATAATCGTCTCCATGCTCCAAATCCATTTTAAAGCCATTTTTAAGGCATTTCGTGCATACATGAAATGAACACATTTTTCTCCAAAACTATAACAGATGCAAGCTTGTCCTGTTTGGTGGAGATGATATTTAATAAAATAAGTAGAAATCCACTAAAAGTTTTGTTTGGTTATCTTGCAATCCCGAGATAATCGTCTCCATGCTCCAAATCCATTTTAAAGCCATTTTTAAGGCATTTCGCGCATACATGAAATGAACACATTTTTCTCCAAAACTATAACAGATGCAAGCTTGTCCTGTTTGGTGGAGATGATATTTAATAAAATAAGTAGAAATCCACTAAAAGTTTTGTTTGGTTATCTTGCAATCCCGAGATAATCGTCTACATGCTCCAAATCCATTTTAAAGCCATTTTTAAGGCATTTCGCGCATACATGAAATGAACACATTTTTCTCCAAAACTATAACAGATGCAAGCTTGTCCTGTTTGGTGGAGATGATATTTAATAAAATAAGTAGAAATCCACTAAACGTTTTGTTTGGTTATCTTGCAATCCCGAGATAATCGTCTCCATGCTCCAAATCCATTTTAAAGCCATTTTTAAGGCATTTCGCGCATACATGAAATGAACACATTTTTCTCCAAAACTATAACAGATGCAAGCTTGTCCTGTTTGGTGGAGATGATATTTAATAAAATAAGTAGAAATCCACTAAAAGTTTTGTTTGGTTATCTTGCAATCCCGAGATAATCGTCTCCATGCTCCAAATCCATTTTAAAGCCATTTTTAAGGCATTTCGCGCATACATGAAATGAACACATTTTTCTCCAAAACTATAACAGATGCAAGCTTGTCCTGTTTGGTGGAGATAATATTTAATAAAATAAGTAGAAATCTACTAAAAGTTTCGTTTGTTTATATTGCCATCCTGAGATAATCGTCTCCATGCTCCAAATCCATTTTAAAGCCATTTCAAAGGCATTTTGCGCATACATGAAATGAACACATTTTTCTCCAAAACTATAACACATGCAAGCTTGTCCTGTTTGGTGGAGATGATATTTAATAAAATAAGTAGAAATCCACTAAAAGTTTTGTTTGGTTATCTTGCAATCCCGAGATAATCGTCTCCATGCTCCAAATCCATTTTAAAGCCATTTTTAAGGCATTTCGCGCATACATAAAATGAACACATTTTTCTCCAAAACTATAACAGATGCAAGCTTGTCCTGTTTGGTGGAGATGATATTTAATAAAATAAGTAGAAAACCACTAAAAGTTTTGTTTGGTTATCTTGCAATCCCGAGATAATCGTCTCCATGCTCCAAATCCATTTTAAAGCCATTTTTAAGGCATTTCGCGCATACATGAAATGAACACATTTTTCTCCAAAACTATAACAGATGCAAGCTTGTCCTGTTTGGTGGAGATAATATTTAATAAAATAAGTAGAAATCTACTAAAAGTTTCGTTTGTTTATATTGCCATCCTGAGATAATCGTCTCCATGCTCCAAATCCATTTTAAAGCCATTTCAAATTCATTTTGCGCATACATGAAATGAACACATTTTTCTCCAAAACTATAACAGATGCAAGCTTGTCCTGTTTGGTGGAGATGATATTTATTAAAATAAGTAGAAATCCACTAAAAGTTTTGTTTGGTTATCTTGCAATCCCGAGATAATCGTCTCCATGCTCCAAATCCATTTTAAAGCCATTTTTAAGGCATTTCGCGCATACATGAAATGAACACATTTTTCTCCAAAACTATAACAGATGCAAGCTTGTCCTGTTTGGTGGAGATGATATTTAATAAAATAAGTAGAAATCCACTAAAAGTTTTGTTTGGTTATCTTGCAATCCCGAGATAATCGTCTCCATGCTCCAAATCCATTTTAAAGCCATTTTTAAGGCATTTCGCGCATACATGAAATGAACACATTTTTCTCCAAAACTATAACAGATGCAAGCTTGTCCTGTTTGGTGGAGATGATATTTAATAAAATAAGTAGAAATCCACTAAAAGTTTTGTTTGGTTATATTGCAATCCCGAGATAATCGTCTCCATGCTCCAAATCCATTTTAAAGCCATTTTTAAGGCATTTCGCGCATACATGAAATGAACACATTTTTCTCCAAAACTATAACAGATGCAAGCTTGTCCTGTTTGGTGGAGATGATATTTAATAAAATAAGTAGAAATCCACTAAAAGTTTTGTTTGGTTATCTTGCAATCCCGAGATAATCGTCTCCATGCTCCAAATCCATTTTAAAGCCATTTTTAAGGCATTTCGCGCATACATGAAATGAACACATTTTTCTCCAAAACTATAACAGATGCAAGCTTGTCCTGTTTGGTGGAGATGATATTTAATAAAATAAGTAGAAATCCACTAAAAGTTTTGTTTGGTTATCTTGCAATCCCGAGATAATCGTCTCCATGCTCCAAATCCATTTTAAAGCCATTTTTAAGGCATTTCGCGCATACATGAAATGAACACATTTTTCTCCAAAACTATAACAGATGCAAGCTTGTCCTGTTTGGTGGAGATGATATTTAATAAAATAAGTAGAAATCCACTAAAAGTTTTGTTTGGTTATCTTGCAATCCCGAGATAATCGTCTCCATGCTCCAAATCCATTTTAAAGCCATTTTTAAGGCATTTCGCGCATACATGAAATGAACACATTTTTCTCCAAAACTATAACAGATGCAAGCTTGTCCTGTTTGGTGGAGATGATATTTAATAAAATAAGTAGAAATCCACTAAAAGTTTTGTTTGGTTATCTTGCAATCCCGAGATAATCGTCTCCATGCTCCAAATCCATTTTAAAGCCATTTCAAAGGCATTTTGCGCATACATGAAATGAACACATTTTTCTCCAAAACTATAACACATGCAAGCTTGTCCTGTTTGGTGGAGATGATATTTAATAAAATAAGTAGAAATCCACTAAAAGTTTTGTTTGGTTATCTTGCAATCCCGAGATAATCGTCTCCATGCTCCAAATCCATTTTAAAGCCATTTTTAAGGCATTTCGCGCATACATGAAATGAACACATTTTTCTCCAAAACTATAACAGATGCAAGCTTGTCCTGTTTGGTGGAGATGATATTTAATAAAATAAGTAGAAATCCACTAAAAGTTTTGTTTGGTTATCTTGCAATCCCGAGATAATCGTCTCCATGCTCCAAATCCATTTTAAAGCCATTTTTAAGGCATTTCGCGCATACATGAAATGAACACATTTTTCTCCAAAACTATAACAGATGCAAGCTTGTCCTGTTTGGTGGAGATGATATTTAATAAAATAAGTAGAAATCCACTATAAGTTTTGTTTGGTTATCTTGCAATCCCGAGATAATCGTCTCCATGCTCCAAATCCATTTTAAAGCCATTTCAAAGGCATTTTGCGCATACATGAAATGAACACATTTTTCTCCAAAACTATAACACATGCAAGCTTGTCCTGTTTGGTGGAGATGATATTTAATAAAATAAGTAGAAATCCACTAAAAGTTTTGTTTGGTTATCTTGCAATCCCGAGATAATCGTCTCCATGCTCCAAATCCATTTTAAAGCCATTTTTAAGGCATTTCGCGCATACATGAAATGAACACATTTTTCTCCAAAACTGTAACAGATCCAAGCTTGTCCTGTTTGGTGGAGATGATATTTAATAAAATAAGTAGAAATCCACTAAAAGTTTTGTTTGGTTATCTTGCAATCCCGAGATAATCGTCTCCATGCTCCAAATCCATTTTAAAGCCATTTTTAAGGCATTTCGCGCATACATGAAATGAACACATTTTTCTCCAAAACTATAACAGATGCAAGCTTGTCCTGTTTGGTGGAGATGATATTTAATAAAATAAGTAGAAATCCACTAAAAGTTTTGTTTGGTTATCTTGCAATCCCGAGATAATCGTCTCCATGCTCCAAATCCATTTTAAAGCCATTTTTAAGGCATTTCGCGCATACATGAAATGAACACATTTTTCTCCAAAACTATAACAGATGCAAGCTTGTCCTGTTTGGTGGAGATAATATTTAATAAAATAAGTAGAAATCTACTAAAAGTTTCGTTTGTTTATATTGTCATCCTGAGATAATCGTCTCCATGCTCCAAATCCATTTTAAAGCCATTTCAAAGGCATTTTGCGCATACATGAAATGAACACATTTTTCTCCAAAACTATAACAGATGCAAGCTTGTCCTGTTTGGTGGAGATGATATTTAATAAAATAAGTAGAAATCCACTAAAAGTTTTGTTTGGTTATCTTGCAATCCCGAGATAATCGTCTCCATGCTCCAAATCCATTTTAAAGCCATTTTTAAGGCATTTCGCGCATACATGAAATGAACACATTTTTCTCCAAAACTATAACAGATGCAAGCTTGTCCTGTTTGGTGGAGATGATATTTAATAAAATAAGTAGAAATCCACTAAAAGTTTTGTTTGGTTATCTTGCAATCCCGAGATAATCGTCTCCATGCTCCAAATCCATTTTAAAGCCATTTTTAAGGCATTTCGCGCATACATGAAATGAACACATTTTTCTCCAAAACTATAACAGATGCAAGCTTGTCCTGTTTGGTGGAGATGATATTTAATAAAATAAGTAGAAATCCACTAAAAGTTTTGTTTGGTTATCTTGCAATCCCGAGATAATCGTCTCCATGCTCCAAATCCATTTTAAAGCCATTTTTAAGGCATTTCGCGCATACATGAAATGAACACATTTTTCTCCAAAACTATAACAGATGCAAGCTTGTCCTGTTTGGTGGAGATGATATTTAATAAAATAAGTAGAAATCCACTAAACGTTTTGTTTGGTTATCTTGCAATCCCGAGATAATCGTCTCCATGCTCCAAATCCATTTTAAAGCCATTTTTAAGGCATTTCGCGCATACATGAAATGAACACATTTTTCTCCAAAACTATAACAGATGCAAGCTTGTCCTGTTTGGTGGAGATGATATTTAATAAAATAAGTAGAAATCCACTAAAAGTTTTGTTTGGTTATCTTGCAATCCCGAGATAATCGTCTCCATGCTCCAAATCCATTTTAAAGCCATTTTTAAGGCATTTCGCGCATACATGAAATGAACACATTTTTCTCCAAAACTATAACAGATGCAAGCTTGTCCTGTTTGGTGGAGATAATATTTAATAAAATAAGTAGAAATCTACTAAAAGTTTCGTTTGTTTATATTGCCATCCTGAGATAATCGTCTCCATGCTCCAAATCCATTTTAAAGCCATTTCAAAGGCATTTTGCGCATACATGAAATGAACACATTTTTCTCCAAAACTATAACACATGCAAGCTTGTCCTGTTTGGTGGAGATGATATTTAATAAAATAAGTAGAAATCCACTAAACGTTTTGTTTGGTTATCTTGCAATCCCGAGATAATCGTCTCCATGCTCCAAATCCATTTTAAAGCCATTTTTAAGGCATTTCGCGCATACATGAAATGAACACATTTTTCTCCAAAACTATAACAGATGCAAGCTTGTCCTGTTTGGTGGAGATGATATTTAATAAAATAAGTAGAAATCCACTAAAAGTTTTGTTTGGTTATCTTGCAATCCCGAGATAATCGTCTCCATGCTCCAAATCCATTTTAAAGCCATTTTTAAGGCATTTCGCGCATACATGAAATGAACACATTTTTCTCCAAAACTATAACAGATGCAAGCTTGTCCTGTTTGGTGGAGATAATATTTAATAAAATAAGTAGAAATCTACAAAAAGTTTCGTTTGTTTATATTGCCATCCTGAGATAATCGTCTCCATGCTCCAAATCCATTTTAAAGCCATTTCAAAGGCATTTTGCGCATACATGAAATGAACACATTTTTCTCCAAAACTATAACAGATGCAAGCTTGTCCTGTTTGGTGGAGATGATATTTATTAAAATAAGTAGAAATCCACTTAAAGTTTTGTTTGGTTATCTTGCAATCCCGAGATAATCGTCTCCATGCTCCAAATCCATTTTAAAGCCATTTTTAAGGCATTTCGCGCATACATGAAATGAACACATTTTTCTCCAAAACTATAACAGATGCAAGCTTGTCCTGTTTGGTGGAGATGATATTTAATAAAATAAGTAGAAATCCACTAAAAGTTTTGTTTGGTTATCTTGCAATCCCGAGATAATCGTCTCCATGCTCCAAATCCATTTTAAAGCCATTTTTAAGGCATTTCGCGCATACATGAAATGAACACATTTTTCTCCAAAACTATAACAGATGCAAGCTTGTCCTGTTTGGTGGAGATGATATTTAATAAAATAAGTAGAAATCCACTAAAAGTTTTGTTTGGTTATATTGCAATCCCGAGATAATCGTCTCCATGCTCCAAATCCATTTTAAAGCCATTTTTAAGGCATTTCGCGCATACATGAAATGAACACATTTTTCTCCAAAACTATAACAGAAGCTTGTCCTGTTTGGTGGAGATGATATTTAATAAAATAAGTAGAAATCCACTAAAAGTTTTGTTTGGTTATCTTGCAATCCCGAGATAATCGTCTCCATGCTCCAAATCCATTTTAAAGCCATTTCAAAGGCATTTTGCGCATACATGAAATGAACACATTTTTCTCCAAAACTATAACACATGCAAGCTTGTCCTGTTTGGTGGAGATGATATTTAATAAAATAAGTAGAAATCCACTAAAAGTTTTGTTTGGTTATCTTGCAATCCCGAGATAATCGTCTCCATGCTCCAAATCCATTTTAAAGCCATTTTTAAGGCATTTCGCGCATACATGAAATGAACACATTTTTCTCCAAAACTATAACAGATGCAAGCTTGTCCTGTTTGGTGGAGATGATATTTAATAAAATAAGTAGAAATCCACTAAAAGTTTTGTTTGGTTATCTTGCAATCCCGAGATAATCGTCTCCATGCTCCAAATCCATTTTAAAGCCATTTTTAAGGCATTTCGCGCATACATGAAATGAACACATTTTTCTCCAAAACTATAACAGATGCAAGCTTGTCCTGTTTGGTGGAGATGATATTTAATAAAATAAGTAAAAATCCACTAAAAGTTTTGTTTGGTTATCTTGCAATCCCGAGATAATCGTCTCCATGCTCCAAATCCATTTTAAAGCCATTTTTAAAGCATTTCGCGCATACATGAAATGAACACATTTTTCTCCAAAACTATAACAGATGCAAGCTTGTCCTGTTTGGTGGAGATGATATTTAATAAAATAAGTAGAAATCCACTAAAAGTTTTGTTTGGTTATCTTGCAATCCCGAGATAATCGTCTCCATGCTCCAAATCCATTTTAAAGCCATTTCAAAGGCATTTTGCGCATACATGAAATGAACACATTTTTCTCCAAAACTATAACAGATGCAAGCTTGTCCTGTTTGGTGGAGATAATATTTAATAAAATAAGTAGAAATCTACTAAAAGTTTTGTTTGTTTATATTGCCATCCTGAGATAATCGTCTCCATGCTCCAAATCCATTTTAAAGCCATTTCAAAGGCATTTTGCGCATACATGAAATGAACACATTTTTCTCCAAAACTATAACACATGCAAGCTTGTCCTGTTTGGTGGAGATGATATTTAATAAAATAAGTAGAAATCCACTAAAAGTTTTGTTTGGTTATCTTGCAATTCCGAGATAATCGTCTCCATGCTCCAAATCCATTTTAAAGCCATTTTTAAGGCATTTCGCGCATACATTAAATGAACACATTTTTCTCCAAAACTATAACAGATGCAAGCTTGTCCTGTTTGGTGGAGATGATATTTAATAAAATAAGTAGAAATCCACTAAAAGTTTTGTTTGGTTATCTTGCAATCCCGAGATAATCGTCTCCATGCTCCAAATCCATTTTAAAGCCATTTTTAAGGCATTTCGCGCATACATGAAATGAACACATTTTTCTCCAAAACTATAACAGATGCAAGCTTGTCCTGTTTGGTGGAGATAATATTTAATAAAATAAGTAGAAATCTACTAAAAGTTTCGTTTGTTTATATTGCCATCCTGAGATAATCGTCTCCATGCTCCAAATCCATTTTAAAGCCATTTCAAAGGCATTTTGCGCATACATGAAATGAACACATTTTTCTCCAAAACTATAACAGATGCAAGCTTGTCCTGTTTGGTGGAGATGATATTTATTAAAATAAGTAGAAATCCACTAAAAGTTTTGTTTGGTTATCTTGCAATCCCGAGATAATCGTCTCCATGCTCCAAATCCATTTTAAAGCCATTTTTAAGGCATTTCGCGCATACATGAAATGAACACATTTTTCTCCAAAACTATAACAGATGCAAGCTTGTCCTGTTTGGTGGAGATGATATTTAATAAAATAAGTAGAAATCCACTAAAACTTTTGTTTGGTTATCTTGCAATCCCGAGATAATCGTCTCCATGCTCCAAATCCATTTTAAAGCCATTTTTAAGGCATTTCGCGCATACATGAAATGAACACATTTTTCTCCAAAACTATAACAGATGCAAGCTTGTCCTGTTTGGTGGAGATGATATTTAATAAAATAAGTAGAAATCCACTAAAAGTTTTGTTTGGTTATATTGCAATCCCGAGATAATCGTCTCCATGCTCCAAATCCATTTTAAAGCCATTTTTAAGGCATTTCGCGCATACATGAAATGAACACATTTTTCTCCAAAACTATAACAGAAGCTTGTCCTGTTTGGTGGAGATGATATTTAATAAAATAAGTAGAAATCCACTAAAAGTTTTGTTTGGTTATCTTGCAATCCCGAGATAATCGTCTCCATGCTCCAAATCCATTTTAAAGCCATTTTTAAGGCATTTCGCGCATACATGAAATGAACACATTTTTCTCCAAAACTATAACAGATGCAAGCTTGTCCTGTTTGGTGGAGATGATATTTAATAAAATAAGTAGAAATCCACTAAAAGTTTTGTTTGGTTATCTTGCAATCCCGAGATAATCGTCTCCATGCTCCAAATCCATTTTAAAGCCATTTTTAAGGCATTTCGCGCATACATGAAATGAACACATTTTTCTCCAAAACTATAACAGATGCAAGCTTGTCCTGTTTGGTGGAGATGATTATTTAATAAAATAAGTAGAAATCCACTAAAAGTTTTGTTTGGTTATCTTGCAATCCCGAGATAATCGTCTCCATGCTCCAAATCCATTTTAAAGCCATTTTTAAGGCATTTCGCGCATACATGAAATGAACACATTTTTCTCCAAAACTATAACAGATGCAAGCTTGTCCTGTTTGGTGGAGATGATATTTAATAAAATAAGTAGAAATCCACTAAAAGTTTTGTTTGGTTATCTTGCAATCCCGAGATAATCGTCTCCATGCTCCAAATCCATTTTAAAGCCATTTTTAAAGCATTTCGCGCATACATGAAATGAACACATTTTTCTCCAAAACTATAACAGATGCAAGCTTGTCCTGTTTGGTGGAGATGATATTTAATAAAATAAGTAGAAATCCACTAAAAGTTTTGTTTGGTTATCTTGCAATCCGGAGATAATCGTCTCCATGCTCCAAATCCATTTTAAAGCCATTTCAAAGGCATTTTGCGCATACATGAAATGAACACATTTTTCTCCAAAACTATAACACATGCAAGCTTGTCCTGTTTGGTGGAGATGATATTTAATAAAATAAGTAGAAATCCACTAAAAGTTTTGTTTGGTTATCTTGCAATCCCGAAATAATCGTCTCCATGCTCCAAATCCATTTTAAAGCCATTTTTAAGGCATTTCGCGCATACATGAAATGAACACATTTTTCTCCAAAACTATAACAGATGCAAGCTTGTCCTGTTTGGTGGAGATGATATTTAATAAAATAAGTAGAAATCCACTAAAAGTTTTGTTTGGTTATCTTGCAATCCCGAGATAATCGTCTCCATGCTCCAAATCCATTTTAAAGCCATTTTTAAGGCATTTCGCGCATACATGAAATGAACACATTTTTCTCCAAAACTATAACAGATGCAAGCTTGTCCTGTTTGGTGGAGATGATATTTAATAAAATAAGTAGAAATCCACTAAAAGTTTTGTTTGGTTATCTTGCAATCCCGAGATAATCGTCTCCATGCTCCAAATCCATTTTAAAGCCATTTTTAAGGCATTTCGCGCATACATGAAATGAACACATTTTTCTCCAAAACTATAACAGATG